>NC_073257.2:31612307-31918846 GCF_029289425.2 Pan paniscus
TCTTTTGATTGATGGATTTTTCAGCTTTGAAATGTTAAAAAGAAAAAATACCATATTCACCTATTATTTTTCTTCATTTCTAATTTTTGTGGGTATATAATAAGTGTATACATATGGGTATATGGTATATTTTGATAGAGGCATACCATGTATAATAGTCACATCAAAGTAAATGAGATGTCTGTCACCTCAAGCATTTATCTTTTGCGTTATAAACATTATTTATGGTAATTAAAACCACCGTTGGGGCTGGGCGCAGTGGCTCATGCCTGTAATCCCAGCACTTTGGGAGGCCGAGGTGGGTGGATCACCTGAGGTCAGGTGTTCGACATCAGCCTGGCCAACATGGTGAAACCCTGTTTCTACTAAAAATACCAAAAAAATTAGCCGGGCATAGTGGCAGGAGTTACTCAGGAGGCTGAGACAGGAGCATTGCTTGAATCCAGGAGGCAGAGGTTGCAGTGAGCCGAGATCATGCCATTGCACTCCAGCCTGGGCAACAAGAGCAAAACTATGTCTCCAAAAACAAAAAAACAAAAAACTGATGTTGGATAAAGTAGAAACATGTATATATACTTACAATATTCATGCACATCTATCTTTTTATCACAACAATAATTAATGTAAAGTATTGTTTTGTTCTTTTTACTCATTGTGCCTAGGAATTTGGTTCACGTGTGACTGCTAATGTCAGTGCTACTGTGATCTCAGGTACACAAAGTAATGAATGAACACTTGGCCTCTGGAGTCTATAGATGGGGCAGAGATCAGTTCCTCACTTGTGTACTGAGTAACTTGGTAGCTAAACTCTTTTAGCATCAGTTTCCTCATCCAGAAAATGGTGATCATAAAATAATTCTCATGAGGCTGTTGGGAGGATTGAATCAAATTAGATAACATAGGTGATGTGCCTCATCTTGTGAGATATATGGAAGGCACTTAGAAAATGGTAGATGGCACAGAATGGTGGGAAGTTAATTGGATCCCAAAGGACTCATACATGTGAACTTGTCCTTCATAACTTATTCTTCAGCATTTCAAGGCTGCTTCAATACAATATACTACTCTATCATTCATCATTTTAGTGACTATCTCTACTTACCTATGTTGTACCAGTTCTTCCATTAATAAAATGAATTTATTTTTAGATATTAAAATTCTCTTTCTGATTGAATGCCATTTCCCCAATATCCCCCAAGGCAATGTTTTCAAAAGTTTCCCACAGAATAGTAACACAGACGGGAACACTGCCAATTAAATGCTGTGTGGACAAAAGAAGGTTGAAAAACACTATGTATACTGTCTCTCTTTTGCAGAGTCACAGGCATAACAAGAAATCTTTTAATAAAAATATCAGTTTTTCTTAGTGTAATCTTGTATTTCCCAAGCAATCTTGCTAACTGAATTCTTTTTCTTTTTACTTTATTATTATTTTTAATTGGGGGTGAAATACACATAATGTCTTAATCATTTTTAAGTGTACAGTTTAATGGCATTAAGTACATTCATATTGTTGCGCAATCATCACCACCATCCATCTCCAGGACTCTTGATCTTGTAAAACAGAAACTATACCCATTGAATTATAACTTCTCATTTCTCTCCCCTCACCTCCAGCAACTATGATTGTACTTTCTGGCTCTATCAGTTTGACTGTTCTAGGCACGTCATGTAAGTGGAATCATGCAGTATTTGTCCTTTTGTGACTGGCTTCTTTCACTTAGTATGATGTCCTCAAGGTTCATCTATGTTGTAGCATCTGTCAGAATGTTCTTTCTTTTTAAGGTGGAATAATACTCCCTCGTTTGTATGTACTGCATTTTGTTTATCCATTCACCCATCAATGGGCGCTTGGGTTGCTCCTAACTATTGGCTATCATGAAAAATGCAACTATGAACATGTGTGTACAAACATCCTATGAAAGAGAACCTGCTTTTAATTTTTTGGGTATATACACAGAGGTAGAATTGCTGCGTCATCTGGTAATCCTGTTTAATATTTTGTAGAACTGCCATACTGCGTTCCATAGTGGCTGTGTCACTTTACATTGCTCTAACAGTGCACAAGAGTTCCAGTTTCTCCAAATCCTTACCAATACTTGTTATTTTGTGTTTGCATCTTTGTTTAATAGTAGCCATCCCAAAGGGTGTAAGGTGTATCTCGTCGTGGTTTTGACGTGCATTTACTTACTAATTAGTGATGTCTAACATGTTTTCATGTACTTCCTGGCCATTTGTGTAATTTCTTTGGAGAAATATCTGTTCAAGTCCTTTGCTTATTTTAAATTTTTTTTTCTTGTTCAATTGTAGGAGTTCCTTATATGTTCTGGATATTTATGATTTGCAGATGACTTTTCCCATTACTTAGATTGCCTTTTTGTTGATTCTGTCCTTTGATGCACAGTAATTTTAAATTTTGATGTAGTCTTGTTTATCTGTATTTCTTTTGTTGCCTGTTTTTGGTGTCATATCTAAGAAATCATTGCCAAATCCAATGTCATCAAGCTTTTCCTTTATGTTTTCTTAGGAGCTTTGTAGTTCTAGATTTTATGTTTAGATCTTTGATCCATTTTGAATTAACTTTTGTCTGTGGTGTAAGGTAAGGGTCCAACTTCATTCCTTTGCATGTGGACATCGCGCTTTCCTTGCATCATTTGTTGAAAAGATTGTTCTTTCCCCATCAAATGGCCTTGGCACCTTTGTCCAAATCATTTGACTATATATGTAAGGGTTTTTTTCTGGGCTCTTTATATGCCTGTCTTTATGCAAATACCACACTGTTTTGATTACGGTAGATTTATAGTAAGTTTTGAAACAGGAATTGTGAAACCTACAACTTCGTTCTTTTCTTTCAAGATTGATTTTTTTGTTTGGGGTCTTTTGAGATTCCATATGAATTTTAACATGGTTGTTCCTAATTCTTCAGAAAATCCCATTAGGATTTTGATAGGAATTGCATTAAATCTGTAGATTGCTTTGGGTAGTAATGACATTTTAACAATATTGATTGTTCCAATTCATAAACATGAATTGTCTTTCACTTGCTGATTGTATTAATCTGTTCTCATGCTGGTAATAAACACACATCTGAGACTGGGTAATTTATAAAGAAAAGAGGTATAATGGACTCACAGTTCCACATGGCTGGGGAGGCCTCACAATCATGGCAGAAAGTGAATGGGGAGCAAAGTCACGTCTTACATGGCAGCAGGCAAGAGAGTGTGTGTGGGGGAACTCCCATTCATAAAACCATCATATCTCCTGAGACTTATTCACTACCACAAGAACAGTATGGGAGAAACCGCCCCCATGATTCAATTATCTCCACCTGGCCTTGCCCTTGACACATGGGGATTATTACAATTCAAGGTGAGATTTGGGTGGGGACACAGTCAAACCATATCATTAATATCGTCTTTAATTTCTTTCAGTAACATTTTGTTTTCAGTGTACAAGTTTTCACCTGCATAGTTAAGTTTATTACTAAGCATTTTATCCTCTTTTGATTCTATTGTAAATATAATTGTTTTTCTAATATCCTTCTGGGATTGTTCATTGTTAGTGTATAGGAAGCAAAGGATTTCTGTTGAGTTCTTTTTATTCCCACATAATATCTCAACATCCTTTAAAACTGGTGTTCTGAAAAGCACAGTTTACTACTCAAAGCAATAAGCTTTGGAAATACCACTCAAAGGGAGATACTTTTTGTTGTTATTATTGCTGTTGGAAAATCTTTCTTTCAGCTTATTTGCTTTTTCACATCATTTAGAGAGCTTTGTTGATGTCGTTTGTAACATTTATGATGAATCATGTTCTTATTTATTTTGAGGAAAAAACCCTAGAATATTTGAATAATATCATAGTTGAATAAAAGTTGATTTTTTTTTTTTTTGAGACAGAGTCTCACTTTGTCACCCAGGCTGGAGTGTAGTGGCACAGTCTCAGCTCACTGCAACCTCTGCCTCCTGGGTTCAAGCAATTCTTAGGCCTCAGCCTCTGGAGTAGCTGAGACTACAGGTAGGCACCACTATGTCCGGCTAATGTTTTTGCATTTTTGGTAGAGACAGGGTTTCACCACATTGCCCACGCTGGTCTTGAACTCCTGAGCTCAGACAATCCACCCACCTCAGCCTCCCAAAGTGCTAGGATTACAGGCATGAGCCACTGTGCCTGGCCAATAAAAGTTGATTTATTCATCAACCAGATCTCAATATTTACTTGCATTTTATTATTATTATTATTTTTTGAGATGGAGTTTCGCTCTTGTTGCCCCGGCTGGAGTGCAATGGCATGATCTCGGCTCACTGCAACCTCCACCTCCTGGGTTCAAGCGATTCTCCTGCCTCAGCCTCCCAAGTAGGTGGGATTACAGGCACCTGCCACCATGCCCGGCTAGTTTTTGTTATTTTTAGTAGAGATGGGGTTTCACCATGTTGGCCAGCCTGGTCTTGAACTCCTGCCCTCAGGCGATCCACCCGCCTTGGCCTCCCAAAATGCTGGGATTACAGGCATGAGCCACCGCTCGCGGCCGTACTTGCATTTTATTAATTCAAGAGTGAAAAGTTCGAATGTGAGTTTTACTGCATGTGAACTATATGACTTTGCACATTGTGCTTAGTAATTCTGCACCTAAGCTTTCTAACCTGTAAGACATAGTAACAACACCAAACACCAAGTGTATTTTTGTTATAATCAAAGAAGATTTTATATCTATATATTTATAGATATATTTCATTTTAGGGAGTGTTTTGGATTGAAGATGAACAGTGTGTATTATATTTGTACTTTGCTATTGGTTCTATATGTTCTAAGTTAAAATATTAAAAAACTTTTAAACATTAAATCTCTTAGTTCATGGAAAAATGAAGAAATATATGCAAATGGTAGGGTTTGAAATACCATTAATTTATTTCTATAATTTAGGCTTGTCAGTATTGCTAGACTTATTAATTTCTTTGACATTGATCAGATGTCTGTTGTTTGAAAGCACAAAAGTCAATTGTATTTTCTGAGTAGGGGCATCAGATGAGAAGTTCCTAAACATGATTTCTGAGAAACATTGAGCAAACTAGTAAGTGGGAAAGAATCAGGTCCTTACTTCTTGGCAGCAGTCTTCCCTTCTCTTCATTATAAAACCCAACTGTTTTTTTTTTTAATTTAGGCCTATGTATAATGTAAGAATTAATTCATTGATAAGGATAAAACACCATTGCTGCACTTCAAATCATTGACTGTAGAGACTAGTAATCCATAGAGATACGACCTGCTATCTTTTCTCTTTCCCTTATTCAAGGTTGTGGAACAGATTTCCCCCAAAGATTGCTGTTATTTTTGTCTTTAATCTCAGTCCTTTCATAAGAGTTTAAACTAACTTCTTATTGCTACCTTTGGAGGTGACATTGCTATTATCTCTGAGGTGATAACGGGCTTTCTGCTGCACAGAATATTGTTGCAGTCATTTCCCAAACAGCTTACCACCTAAGCAGGAAATCCCATTCTAGGGTAAAATATCTTAAATGAGAAACATCACCAGTGCCCGGTTACTTATTCCCTAACTATGGTTAGAAAGAGATTTTAGTTCCTTGAGAAGTCCTTCTGTTATGAGCGGGGGATCAGCACTTGTGTATCTCCTAGAGGTGCCCCTGGTTTTCTGAATGTGTAATCTGGTGTCTGCAGGCAGCTTTGCTCTGTGCTTATGGTCAGTGAGAGGGCTGCATTTAGTATCATCAGTTCACCCTACTTGCCAGAGCCCTCCGTCCCAGCAGTGTTGAGAAATAGCAGTTTTCTCTGTAAAATGACAAATGTTGAAGAATGCATTCATCCTCTCATTCTTTTATTTGTTGATTTACTTATTTGTTTATCAAGATGTGGCCAGGTGTAGTGGCTAATGCCTGTAATCCCAGCACTTTGGGAGGCTGAGGCAGGTGGATCACTTGAGGTCAGGAGTTTGAGATTAGCCTGGCCAACACAGTGAAACCCCATCTCTACTAAAAATACAAAAAAATTAGCCAGATGCTGTGGTGCATGCCTGTAATACCAGCTACTTGGGAGGCTGAGGCAGGAGAATTGCTTGAACCCGGGAGGTGGAGGTTGCAGTGAGCTGAGATAGTGCCACTGCCCTCCAGCCTGGGCGATACAGTGAGACTAGGATCTCCAGAAACAAACAAACAGAAAGAATGTACAATGTGTAAGGCATTTCTAGGGGTACACAGATGAAAAAAACTATCATTTTTGACCTCAAGGAACTGTCTGTTGAGTGGTAATAAATATGTAACTCTCCTACATTATGAATAGTACCAGCAAACACAGGAAAGACAACTGCAAGGTGGTGGGGAGGGAGCTTACGGTTGAGATTGGAAAAGAGCTGAGGAGGGTACTGAGGTGGGAAGACAATGGAGAGAGGCTTTCAGAAGGGAGGGAAGTGTTGTGTCTCCATCCTTGAGGCTGCAGATGTTAGAGAATACCTGCCTTTCTGGGACAGTGGAGCGGCCGGAGTGATTGGGGTGGAACTTTCCCCTGCCATTCCAAGGGGCCTGAGGTCAGGGCATGGGCAGAACTCCAAGGTGCCACCTCCACAACAATGAAGTGATTCCTTCCTTCAATCAAACAGACCCAATTACTGGGAGGAAAAAAACCAAGACATTCTAAACCAAGCCATTTGACAGGAGAAAGTTAAAATAGTCACCATGTCACTGCTGGAGTCAAGCCTCACCCCTCTGACAGGTTTTTAACAGGTGAAATCTATTCCATTAGTAATTCCCTATAGGACACCATGACAGCTGCCTGAGCTCCCAGTTCCCATGTTTGCGCTATTATTTTCCTGAGGCCCCGTTGTTTTCCTTAGGCCCCAGATACAAACCTGGGATAATCAACAAACTAATTTTGTGCCCTTTTTTGTGAACTCCCCAGCAGAGAATTACTCCACTTTTTTCAGCTCCAAGACACTGCCTTATCTGAAAGATGCTAATAGGATGGCATCTGCCTAGACAGGGATCATAAATATTCAGATCAATTCCATGTAGTACTTGTTATGTGCTCAGCTGTGGCTCTGACAAAAGAGGAGTAAAACATAGTTGTAATCCTCAGAGAAACAGGGTAATTGTTTGTGGGGGGAAATGAGGAGATGCTAAAAATTAAGCATGAAGGACTCTTATGTTTACAGGAGAATTCTACACCAAAACGCTAAAATTCAGGGAGATACATAGCAAAGGACCCAAATGGGCCCACTAGAGAAGGAATTTTAGTATATATGTGTGGGGTAAGTCAGATCGGTGTGGGTTTGTGGTAATACAGGAAGGCTTTATGAATGAATTGGGACTTGGTCTTTAGGAATGAATAGGAGTTGGGTCGACAGAGTGGTTGGTGAGAGGACATTCCAGAAGGAGAAGCAGGACAGCTGAGTGTTGGGAGAAGGACACGGGCATGAAGCTCAAGGAGAGAAGGACACAGCCTGATTGATTTAAGTGGGGCAGGGAAAGACAATGTTAGGAGTGACATGTTACCACTAAATTATGGGAGGCTATAAAGATGAAATGGTTGCTCTTATTTTTTTTTCCCAGAGAAATTAGAAACTGTTGAAGTTATTTGAGCAAGAGACTTGTGAATGAATAAATTTACTTATTAATTTCTTGGAAAAAAGGTGTGCTTTAGATGCGGAGAAGCAAGAAGCTAGGGAGACCAGTTGGGAGACTGATTTAGCAGCTTTAGGGGAATGAAATATTCTTGGATTCAAGTTGTGGCAATGAGGACAGAAATGATTAGAAAAAAATAACATAAGCCTGGACAACATGGTGAAACCTGTCTCTACAAAAAATACAAAAAATTTCAGCCTGTCACCAAAAAAAAAAAAAAAAAAAACCCAAAACATAGCACTATGATGTGCCAGATGCTTTTCTGTCTTTTACCATAATTATATTACTTATTTACTCCTTGGAAAAACTCTTAATGAGGTATGTAAAATGTAATCATTCCCATATTGGTGTAATTGTACATACCTCACCCATTTTATAGATCGGAAAACTGAGGCAATGAGCAGTTGTGTAACTTTTCCGTGGCATGTGGCACAGCCTCGATCCAATCAGGCAAACTGATGACACAGTCTGTACTGTTAACTGCTAAATCCTTTTGCCTCTGGGATGGGTAAAGGGGCTGTTTATGAAGAAACACAGATAATATTTGGAAAATCTATAATGTATGGGAAGACAGGCAGCATCACTCTCTGGATAGCTTTTAACTGTTTTTTTTTTAACATAGTGTATTATTTGAATTAAAGATATATAATATACTTTTAAAATAGAATGATGGGAGATAAATTTAAAAATTTCTGTGATTTGCTTTTAAAGGAGTAGAGAAAACTTAAATCTGTTTATTCAAATGCTTCTAAAATAATAGGTTTTTATATTTTCTAGGAATAACTTGTGCATCTTAAGGTGTTGATTTGTCAGAAATGCAATTTGGAATTGTAAGTGTAAACGATTGATTTATACTATGTCTTGAACCCAAATGAGGCCTTCTGTTCATAACACATTAGTTGATGGTAGGATTTGTAGCAAAATCCACACATTTTCCTTATATGGTGGGCAATTTGCCAGAAAGCTTTTGGGTAACTTGCTAATGTGCCAATAAATAGCCTGTTTTTAGCTCCACTGTCTTAAGAATACTCCATTCTTATATTTGAAGACATAAAAAGACTATAGAGAAGAGGATTTTTATCACTTCCTCAGTTCTTACTCTTTATTTAAGTGGGGAATTACATTTCTAAAGAAAAGACAATCTCTCATTGGGCATTTGTTACTAAGTATGTCGTTTTCGTCTTTCTTTGGGGGAAAATTTTAAGTTGTTTTATAAAAACTCTAATAGTTTTATTAGATTACAAACCAACCCTGGAAGAACATTTCCATTAATATAATATTTGACTGGATTTGTGTTTCTGAGCTTAATGATGGGAGAGAGAAGATATTAAAGACCTCAAAATGAATGTATGAAAAACATTTTACTGGTCTTGTCCTTATTATAATTTCTTTTTAACTTTGTTCTGGTTTAAAGCACATTTTATTTCAAACAAGGTGGATACATAGGAGTAGACTTTTATTTGATAAATTTTTAAAGAAGAACGGAGAATAGTCATTAAAGTGTAATAGATCAAGATAACTTTTATTTTTAAGAGAATTGAAATTTTCTTTGTTGTACAGATAATTTTGGACATGTTGGGTATTTTAGTGCAAAGATTCAAGTTCTTTCTTACATTTGTGGTTATTTGCAAAACAGGAGAAGAATATTCAAGGCTCCTGATGAAAGAAGCCTGTCTTTTCAGGAAAAACACTTCTCTTTCCAGGCATTTTCAGAATTTGCTTTGGAAATTTTGTTGGTCATTTAATTCTTGTTCGTGTTACCTAATGTAATCGAGTTATTTCATTTCCATGCAGGAATATGTGGCTTAATAAACCATTTGTAACAACACTTAGAATTTCTAAGTGAAAGACTTTAGTGTTCCTATATGTAAACACAACAGGCAACTTAACTTCAGAATTGCTAGGAGATAAAACACCAGACTAATTTTTGTGAAGTCTTGACTCACTAGATTTACCTAAAGGAAGGAAAAAGAAAAAGAAGTAAAACCGAAATGAAAAGATCTGTTTGTCTTCAAATGATATTACTCAAGCAGTAATATCATCTGATATTTACTCAAGCAGTGATTGCTGTGATTTAAGTTGCAAGTTTTGTGATGTGCAAATAAAATCAGATTTATGACAGCAAAAATATAGTCTGATAAGTTGCTGTGTATATTGATGACCTTCTAGTCATTGTAGATCTTAGGATAAGGAATATAGTTTCTCCATATGCATATTATTTCAATATTAACATGATAGGAAAATGCAGAAGTTTAGTTATGACCTAGTGCCAAAGTTGTACAGGCCTGCATGAGTTGGTAAAAAGAAAGTGCACTGGGAGGAAAAGTAATAAATGAACATTTAAATTATATTTCCAATTATAAAACAACACAGTGGCAATATCAACAACATGAAAGTACAGAGAAGCAGAAAGATGGAAGAAAAACTACCTATAACTCACAACCTGGAAACAACTATTGTTAACTGTATTATATTTCCTTCCAGAATTCTTTATTCTGCCATATGAATACAACTGATTGGAATCATATTTAATTATATATTTTTCTTTATTTGTTTTTCACTTAACATTGTATCAGGACCATATCATTAAAATTTTTTGAACATTTAATTTTTAATAACTGCAAAATAATCAGGATATAATGTGTTATAATTTATTTAATTACTTCTTTATTTGGACATTTGGTTCAATTTCCACTTCATCTTTGTTACAAATAATGGGTAATGACCATCTAGATATATACATTTTTGTCATCTTCACCTCATTGTTTCCTCTGAGTTGATTTCTAGAATTGGAACTACTGGGTTATTTATTCATTTAATCATTCTGTTACGGTAGGTAGCTAGTCAGGCATGAGCAGGGCAGGAGAGGCCCCCCACCCCCACCAGGAATGTCAGGTGACCATCATGCGGTGGTCAGACCGTTGTTACACTAGTTCTCTAAAATAATTGGTCACAGCTGGTGTCAGGGAAAGGCAGCCTCCTAATAGATAGAAAACACCTGAAACTGGTGATCAGCAGGTTCCCAGTAAGATCTAAGGATTTGGGTGAGTGGGCACAAGCATGCCCATTAAGAGGCCAAATGGCAGAGGTTAATTGGTATATGGCCTCCTAAGTATATTTGACTGGTAAGGGAAGAACACTTCAAGTGAGCGTGCATGTAACTCCAGTAAAAACACTGCGCATGTTCACCTCTCAAGTGCTAGCAGGCCATTGCGCACGCGGACAGCCCACCTCCAGGGAAGAATCAGAGGAGAAGGGACGGAAGGCCTCGGAAGTATGCCAACATATAAAACCCTACCTCAAAGGTCAAATGGGGCACTTGATCTCTCAACTCGCCTGCTTTGTCTTCTTCCGAGTGTTCTTTCCTTCCTTTCATTCCTGTTCTAAAGATTTTTAATAAACTTTCACTTCTGCTCTAAAACTTGCCTCGGCCTCTCCTTTTTGCCTTATCCCTCTCAGTTGAACTCTTCTGAGGAGGCAAGAATTGAGGTTGCCTCGGACCCGTATGGATTCATGGCTGGTAACAATTACTGCGACAAAAACATTTTCGAATGCTAACTTTGCGCTATAAAACATTTTTTCCAGTTCAGCTGTTTTTAAAGTTTATTCACAAAGTTATGCAACCATCACCACTATCTAATTTTAAACATTTTCAAGTCCTCAGAAATATATTCTGCTGCCTCCCTTCTCCATACCCATTCAAGTGTCACTGTTCATTCTGCCTTTTCCTCATCCCCTGTAAACCACAGAAACCATGAGCTTTCCATTTCTAGAATCTGCCTACCCTGGAGATTTTATATATATATGTGCAATAAAACGTTTTTAAGTCTTTTGATACAAGGTGTAAAATTGCTATCCAAAGTGACTCTGCCAACTTTTTGGTGCTTATGCCAAACATACCTACCTCTTGGTGTTTATGCCCTCGTGTAGTCCTTTTCCTAATGAATAGCATCAACCTATGTAAACCAACATGTGGTTACAGAAACACAGACTGGTCATAAAGGCCATGATGGCACCTGCTTTGCTTCCTCTTAGATCTCCTGCCCTGGGAGAAGCCAGCTGCCATATCATGAGAACGTTTAAGCATCCTTGAGGAGCGGTCCTTGTGGTGAGTGAGGAACAGAAGGCTCCTGCCAAGAGCCAGCAAGGTCTTGAGTTCTCCAGTCAACAACTGTAAGCGTGAGCCATTTTGCAAACAGATCCTTCATTCCTCACCCAGCTTTCCAGTGACTGCAGCCCTGGCCAACCTCTTGATGGCCTCCTCATGAGAGCTGATGAGCCAGGACCACCCAATGAAGCCATTCCTGGATTCGTGTCCTGCAGACACGGTAAGATAATAAATATTTAATTTGCTACATTTGGGGGGTAATTTGTTACACATCAATAGATAACTAATACTCATTCCTATCAGCATTTGTAATAGAATTCTTGCTGATGTTGTCATTTTTCAGTTATTTTGGCAGATAAAAATCATCTTATTGTTTTACTTTGCACATTTTGGTTAATAGTTAATATTTGCTTCTTTGGTAACTGAAGCAAAATGTGGAAGATTTTGTATTCCAAAAATGCCACAGCAGCATTTCCCAACCTGCACCATGAGTTTAACACTCTTCCCACTAAGTGCTAGGGTCAAGAGTGGCCTTGAATCTGGATGGGCTAGGGACTGTGCAGCCAGGCCATGTGACTTTTGAAGGGGAATCATAGAAGATGCTATAGCTCCTGCCTGGATTTTTTTTTTTTTTTTTTGATGCTCATTCTTAGAGCTCAGATACCCCGATGTGAGGAAATGCAAATTAGCCCACTTTAAGAGGGCACTTTGAGCGTCTACTGGTAGGTTTTCAGCCAACTGCCCAGCTGAGGTTCTAGTCAACAACCAGCACCAATGGCCAAATATGCAAGTGAAGTTGCCTCTGCATGATTCTGGCTCCAAGGAATTGAGTCACCTCCAACCTTCTAGTCTTTCCAGCTGAGGTTGTAAATTTCTTGGTGCAGAAACAGCCAAGTGCACTCTGCTTTGTCTGAATTCCTGACCTCAAGAACCTGTGCATGATATAATCATGTTGCTTATGCTTTTAAGTTTTGGGTAGTTTGTTATATAGCAATAGGAATTGGAACAGCTACCATATAAGGAAAAGTAGATTGGTTAGACATTTTATTATTGTTTAAATTTTTTCTTTGTATTTCTATACAATGTCTATACAAATGGTTAGGTATTTTTAATCCACGTTTTAGGATGCTCAGGACATACAGGCAAAGAGAGAGGGGAGTGGTGTTTTCAGGATGTATTAATTGGGGCTTTCTATTGGAACAGAGCCAATACGATGGAGATATATGCGTGTGTGTGTATATCTCTATACATATATAAATATAACATTTATATATAGAATTATATTAAATTATTATATATAATTTATTATATACAATATATTTCATATAATTGTATATATAAATATATAATATATAAATTATATATTATAAATTATATAATTTAATATATATACATTATATGTATTAAAATTTTAAACAATAATAAAATGTGTAACCAATCTACTTTTCCTTATATGGTAGCTGTTCCAATTCCAGTTGCTACATAACAAACCACCCAATATATATAATATATATATATGAAATTGGCTTATGCAATTGCAAGGCTGGTATGTCCCACTATCTGCCATCTGCAAAGTGGAGAACAAAGAAAGTATTTGGTATAATTCAATCTGATTCTGAAGGCCTGAGAAACAGAGGATGGGAAGGGTTGGGTAGGGTGCTGGTATAAGTCCTGAGTCAGAAGGCCTGAGATGTCCGAGGGCAAGAGAAGATGAATGTTCCAGCTCAAGAAGACAGAGGACTCACCTTTCCTCCACATTTTAATTCTTTTCAGGCTCTGACTGTTCAGGCATTGAATGGTGCCCACCCTCATTGGTGAGGGCAGATCTTTTTTACACAGTCTGCTGATTCTAATGATAGTCTCTTTTGGAAACACACTCACAGATGCGCGGAGAAATAATGTTTTACCAGCTATCTGGGCATCCCTTAGCTCAGTCAAGTTGGCACATAATATTAACCATCACATATGATTTCCTAATGTTAGTATTAGTCCGCTAGTGGATTCTTTCCATACTTTTTCAAAGTTATAACTGGTGATAAAAACATAATGGAGACATTTTACAGTTAATCATTTATTCATAAATATATATTGAGATATATTAGTAGGTGCTGGGATTAGACTAGATATTGAGGGTTCAATAGTGAGCAAAAACCAGGCATGGATTCCACTTGCATGGAGATTACAGGCCAGTGCAGGGGTAGACATTAATCAAGTAATCCTGCATACATATAAAACTTAACAACTGGGAATACCAGATGAAGGAGGTCATAACAGTTTTCTGAGAGCAAGAACGCACTGATTGTGGTCAGGAAAACTTGGCTGAAGAACTGGTATTTGAGTTGAGAGCTGAAGGATGAATAATTGTATTTAGCTATACTTAGGTTTTCTTTTTATGCAGTATCTAGTTTTTAATTTGTTCATTCACTTTCTACCATTTAATTATACACTGCTTTAGGCCAGAAAATGGCCTTTCTGTTTCACTTGAATAACTTTATAGAGCATATTTATGCTCATAGTCTTGCTTAGCCTTCTGCAAATTACTTGTAGGAACATGTTGGGCTTGAGAGTAATTTAACTTAGGCTTTCATTTCTGTAATTGTTTTACAATGCTGCTTTTATATCACTCACCTACAGGGTTTAGTTGAGATCTCTGTATCATTTGCACAAAGCTGTTCCGAAGAGCATGGTACCCATGGGTTTAGATACTGATCTGCGGTGGAGATTCAGTTGGCTGATGGGCCATGCATTGACGTGGCAAAATGATGGGTTATTTTTACTGATGACATTAGTGACTCCTGTACTGTTAAGTTACAAGAACATTTAATGGTTATTAATTGGCAAGATAAACTAGTAGCAGTTTATGAAGATTGGCAGAACAGATTTTGTTTCTACTGATAATGTAAGAATGGAAAGAAAATGATAGGTAGGATCCAAGATCCTCTAAATCTCTAAAGCTCATCTGACAACTTAACTGCCTTAAGATTCTCAGTATTTTATAACGGAATTTCTACAAAGGGGTTGTAACTATAAAAGAGTCTTTCGGCGGACCCAGACTTGGAGGGTCTGCTGGAACTCAGGATGGTTATGCAAGGACTGAACATGAGGCAGAACACCATGCTTTCTCTAATTTAGTCAAACACTGGTATTCCATTAGGGTTGTAAAGAGCAGATATTCTGAGATGAGCATCTCTCTAGAATTTATCTCTGGTTTAAGGCCTCCTTCCTTTTGAGGGGCCTACTAATTTTGGTATTGAGCTTCTTCTACACTTGCTGAGCCACAGCCCATTTATCTTTTTGTTGGAGACTTAGCTAAGGGTTGGGCAGTCATTGAAGTGGACCAGGTGGTAGCAGAAGATGTGATCTTTTCATGTTAGGGACCAAGAGATGCTGCTAAAGGGGCAATATTTTTGGTGTTTGTTCTGATTTGTGTCAGGGACAAGTGGATGGCTCAATTGTCTTTGTAGTAGTTTGGGTTAAATTAGAGCTATTTCTTTCACTTGAAGTTAACTTACCACTCTGATTAGCTGTATGGCCAGGAAAAAATGCAATCATTTCAGAAACTTGGCAGAGGACACCTTAGCTACAAGAAAAGATTATGAGTCTTTAGCCCATGGTGATGTGATTTGGGAAGTCATGGAGCCAAAAGTCTTAGAATAGGGTTTCTCTTTAGATAAACTTAAGGAAAAGACTGATTGCTCTATGCTCATAGCAACCATTAAACTAACAAAATTGGTTCTAAACCTGTTTAATCATCCAATGACAGTTCAATAGCCATAGTATGAAGTATTAACTGGATGTAGTTTCAAACCTCTTTAGTGGACTAATGACAAATTGCTTCAGTTTAACAGACACCTGGAAGCCAACCATGAATGATATAGCCTCTCACTTTTTTTTTCAACTTTTATTTTAGGCTTAGGAGATACATAAACAGGTTTATGACGTGGGTAGATTGTGTGTTGTGGGGGTTTGCTGTACAGATTATTTTATCACCCAGGAAATAAGCATAGTACCTCATAGGTAGTTTTTCCATCTTCACCCTCATCCCTTCCTCCCCCCTCTCCCAGTCTTCACCCACAAGTAGGCTCCAATGTCTCTCGTTCCCTTCTTTGTGTTCATAGTGTTCTCAACGTTTAGCTCCCACTTATAAGTGAGAATATGTGGTTTTCTGTTCTTGCATTAATGAGATTAGGATAATGTCCTCCAGCTCCATCCATGTTGCTGCAAAGGACATGATTTTGTTCTTTCTTATGGCTGAGTAGTATTCCATGGTGTATATATGCCACATTTGCTTTATTCAGTCCATCACTGATAGGCATCTAGATTAATTCCATGTTTTTGCTATTGTGAATAATGCTGTGATGAACATATGCCATGCATGTGTCTTTATGGTGCAATGATTTATATTCTTTGGGGTATATACCCAGTAATGGGATTGCTGGGTCACATGGTAGTTCTGTTTTAAGTTCTTTGAAATTCTCAAACTGCCTTCCAATCTCTAAACTACTTTTTTTCATTGATGAGCTAATTTGCATTCCCATCGGCAGTGTGTAAGCATTCATTTTTCTTTGCAGCCTGGCCAGAATCTCCTATTTTTTGACTTTTTAATAATAGTCATTCTGACTAGTAGGAGATGGTATCTTATTGTGTTTTTATTTGCATTTCTCTAATGATTAGTGTTGAGCACTTTTTCATATGCTTTTTGGCCACATGCATGTCTTCTTTTGAGAAGTATCTATTCATGTCTATTGCCCATTTTGTAATGCGGTTGTTTGTTTTTTGCTTGTGATTTGTTTAAGTCCCTTATAGATTCGGATATTAGACATTTGTTGGATGCATAGTTTGCAAATATTTTCTCCTATTCTGTAGGTTTTCTGTTTACTCTGTTGATAGTTTCTTTTGCTGTGCAGAAGCTCTTTAGTTTAATTAGGTCCCACATGTCAACTTTTGTATTCGTTGCACTTGTTTTTGAAGACTTACTCATAAATTCTTTGCCAAGGCCAATGTCCAAAATGGTATTTCCTAGCTTCTCTTCTAGGGCTTTAAAAAAAATAGTTTTAGGTTTTACATTTAAGTCTTTAATCCATCTTGAGTTGATTTTTTATGTGAAAGGAAAGGGTGGTTCAATTTCAATCTTCTGCATATGGCTAGCTGGTTATCTCGGCACCATTTATTGAATAGAAGTCTTTTCCCCATTGCTTGCTTGTGTCAACTTTGTTGAAAATCAGATGGTTGTAGGTGGGCAACTTTATTTCTGGGTTCTCTAACCTGTTCCGTTGGTCTATGTTTTTGTTTTTATACCATACCATGCTGTTTTGGTTACTGTAGCCTTATAGTATAGTTTGAAGTCAGGTACTGTAATGCCTCCAGCTTTGCTCTTTTTGTTTAGGATTGTTTTGGCTGTTCTGGCTCTTTTTTGGTTCCATATGAATTTTAGAATAGTTTGTTTTCTAATTCTGTGAAAAATGATGTTGGCAGTTTGATAGGAATAGCGTTGAATCTGTAAGTTGCTTTGTGCAGTATGACCATTTTAACATTATTGATTCTTCTTATCCATGAGCATGGAATGTTTTTCCATTTGTTTGTGTCATCTCTGATTTCTTTGAGCGGTGTTTTCTAATTCTCATTTTAGAGATTTTTTACCCCTTTGGTAAGCTTTATTACTAGGTATTTTATTCTGAAACTTTGCTGAAGTTGTTTATCAGTTCTAGGAGCCTATGGACAGAGATGATAAGGTTTTCTAGGTGTAGAATTATATCTCTCTGAAAAGAGATAGATGGACTTCCTCTCTTTCTATGTGGATGACTTTTATTTCTTTCTCTTACTTCATTGCTCTGGATAGCCTCACACTTTGAAAGTGAGACAATTGGTGGTGGACTGACTGGGCTGATTGGAAGTCAATATTTTCATCAATCTGTGTTCTATGAGCACTACTTCTCTTAGACCTTGAAAAGCCCTTACAAATTGCATTTTTATATTTCTGTTCTGTTTTTAGCATTGGATGTTTATAGTTCAGTGTTTAAAGCACTCAATACATATTTATGTATTTTTATTTTATTTTTAGACGAGTGTTCAGTTGACATTCACCTGAGCTGCTTTACAGAAGTCTCTAGGTGCTGCTAAGGAAGAGTAATGACTCAGGAACCATTGAAGCCCCATTGCAGCTGGATATTGGTAGAAGTCAGAATGTAGAATGATAAAAATGTGGAACAGAGATAGAGACTACAGACATAAAGGGATAGAAACATCTAAGTTCAGTGAATGCATAAATATTAACTTCAAGACAGCACAGATATTATTTATTGGCCCTAAAACATTCCAAAATTTATAATTTTATAATAAATTCACTATGATTCTAAAAGTTAAGGATTGCTTCAAACCTCTGTTCACAGATATGTTAACTCCAGAAACAGAGACATATTTCTGGTTAAACTCCACAGATTATCACATGTAACAGCCAGATAAATATACTGTATATATTTTTCATTGTCTTTGTCCCCACCGCCACTTGCCCACTCTTTTAGTTTTGATACTCTTTAACTCCCAGCACTTATGGAATACATTTTTAGAAAAAGACCATTGCATGGAACACTGAACATATAAACCCCTTTAGAATCTGGCTTCTGTTTTTCTGCCCTAATCTCTTTCCATTCCCACTCCAAACACAGAGACACACACATGCGCACAAACAGACGTACCAAAATATTAATCGTCATCTCAGCATGCTAAAGCCTGCGTTTGTATCCATAGTCCTGCATTTTCTTTGCTGGGAAGGCCTTCTCAGAGTTGTACAAATCCTCATCCTATAAACCTCAGTTTGGAGAGGGCTTTGAAATAAATCTGTTTTCATCCTAGGAAAGGAGTTGATTATTTCAAAGGCTCGTTTGCATCTAAACAACTTCTAGCACTTACCACGAAGAATTGTAGTTATTTTCTTACATGTCAACAGACTCCAGAGAGGAAAAGCTCAAATATTATTATTATTATTATTTGTATTCTGAATCTTAGAATCAAAGAAGACTTATAGGTAATGTTTGAATGAATATAAAGAATTCTTTCCAGTTGGTAGTACAGAAAACAATGCATTACATCTAGTAAATAATTAATTGATCCGTTTCGTATGGCCAATAGATGAAAAGCTTCTATTTTGGCTATATCTCCTGAAGTGTAAGTGGTCTTTAAAAAATGTAATCGTAATGAATGAAAATTCTTAAGAAGAACTCTACCTATCCTAGTTTACAAATGTTGCATCATGATGATAGAAATTATACCAAACTTCAACATTTTTTTGGGTGGAGTTTGTTCATGATTGTCCCATTTGATAGTTTTTTAGAAATTCCACAAATCTAAACAAGGCATGTCTGTTCATGGCATTATTTGCATTAAGTTTTACTAAACATGTTCTTTCCCGGAATAGAATCTCAGGTAAAATAGCACTTCCCATCAGAGCTTCCCAGCCTCTGGTAAGCGTAGGAGTTGTTTGCTAAGCCTGTTTTCCCGAGATGTGTGCTAATGTTGTCTCTTACTCAGAGCTTCCATTAACAGGCTTTTAAGACCCCTCCAATCAACCTCTAACAAGGCTGATGCTCAGATAAATGTAAGTGAAGGAAAAAGAAAAAGTGTATATACATACACACACACACACATATATGTATATGTATATACACTCACGAAAAGTTTCAGAAAAATAATTAGTGTTTACTTTGAGGTTTTCACTTTGAAAGCATCCTTTTAGAAGCAGATCTGTAGATCATTAGGAAGACTTCTGAATAACACAATAGTAGATAAAAACTCTAGTGAAAAAGAGTTATTTCTTTCTGAGTTAGTTTTGAATATAAGGTCAAAATGTATCATTTCAGGGCTAGAGCTATATTTAGGTTATTTGGGCTAAACTCATTTATAGGCAGGATTAATTCACACCAGGAAGGCTGGGAAGTATTGTTAGAAAATGTCAGGAAGGAACTGTTTTTACCGTGGGGTAGGTTTCTGCTTGATGCAGAGACGTCCGGGCTTTTATAACATTATACCACAAAGGTCAAGGCAGTACTCAGGATCAACAAGCAGCCCTTTAGGGTCAGTTTCTTAAAAGGCTTGGATTTCACTCCCACTCAAAGTGGTAAACTGATAAATGTGGAGTCTGGGTAAAGAGATTGGCTGGATCAGCAAATGTATTATCGCTGAAACCAAAACACAACATGACAAACAGCAAACAAAAACCAAAATCAAAGCCAGTATTAAGCCAAGTCCCATCCCCTCCCTTAAAAAAATTAACATTTAAGGAGAACAGGCCAGTATCTTCCTAGTAGATAAAAAGTAGTATATTAAAAGAATTAAGTTCTTGCTTTCATAACCCCTAGGTTCAGCCTTTCATTAAAAAACCAATAACCTTAATTTGAATTAGCAAGTCTGTGATAGAAAGAACTGGCTACGGTAGTATTAGGGACCTGATGTTTTGAGCTCTATGTGCCAAAATTAGCTGTGTCACCTTGGGCATGACCTTGCCTTCAGATTTTTTTTTTTTTAACTAAGAAAATTTAATTAGATGAACTAAAAAGTCTTGTCTGGCTCTGGTGTTAAGAAGGATTTCTGAGGAAGGATGATTAAATTTGGAAGCATAGGTCTGGGGTGCCAACTGATACTATATTAGGACATTTGCTGGAGCTGAAAGGTGCTGGAAATTTTAATTACTCATCATGCATAATGCAACTTTCAGTTGATTTCTGGGTTGAGGGCTGAAACAATTGAAATTGTTCCCCAAGAGATCTTGGCTGTCTTTGTGAAAACTCCTCCAGCAGGCCTCCCCCATAGTTATATTTCAAGTCAGGAATCTTCTCTTCTCTTCTCTTCTCTTTTTTCTTTCTTTCTTTCTTTCTTTTTTTTTTTTGAGACAGAGCCTTGCTCTGTCTCCCAGGCTGGAGTGCAGTGGTGCATTCTGGGCTCACTGCAAACTCCACCTCCCAGGTTCAAGCGATTATCCTGCCTCAGCCTCCCGAGTAGCTGGGATTTCAGGTGTGCACCACCACACCCTGCTAATTTTTGTATTTTCAGCAGAGATGAGGTTTCACCATGTTGGCCAGGCTGGTCTCAAACTCCTGACTTAAGGTGATCCACTTGCCTTGGCCTCCCAAATTGCTGGGATTACAGGCGTGAGCTTCTGTGCCTGGCCAGGAATGTCACTTTTCATATTAAGATATCTTTTTATTCCTTCTTCTCCATTAATATGGTCATTAGCTAGTATAGAAGTTTTCAAACTTTATTGTGCAATTGTATTACTTAAAATACAGATTCCTCTATTCCACCACTAAGGAGTCCCCAGCTCTGAGTTGGGTCAAAGGAATATGCATTTCTAGCAAGCTACCAAAGGGAATGGGCCACACTTGGACAAACTGATCCCAGAGACCATGGTTCCTCTTACCTTCAACCATGTACCTTCCAGTCCCTTGCTATCTTCTGCTGTCTTGAATCAGAACAACTCAAGCAGCAGCAACTTACTTTTCTTTTTTTTTTTTTTTTTTTGAGACAGAGTCTTGCTCTGTCATCCAGGCTGGAGTGCAGTGGTGGGATCTCGGCTCCCTGCAAGCTCCACCTCCCGGGTTCATGCCATTCTCCTGCCTCAGCCTCGTAAGTAGCTGGGACAACAGGCACCCACCACCACGCCTGGCTAATTTTTTGTATTTTTAGTAGAGACGGGGTTTCACCGTGTTAGCCAGGATGGTCTCGATCTCCTGACCTTGTGATCTGCCTGCCTCAGCCTCCCAAAGTGCTGGGATTACAGACGTGAGCCACCACGGTGCCTGGCCAGCAACTGACTTTTGACAATGACATTTCTAGGAGGTGGTGCCTCCACCATCATCTGAGAATCATTTGTTCTACATAGATTCCTGGTCTGAATTCAGAGGTTCTAGCAGTATAGGAACTTACATTTCTTAGCAGAAAAATTAATTTAGGAAACCACAGGCTTAATGAACTTAATCCTTAAGATTTCTTGAGTTATTATGTGATATTAATCATTATTCTATTGGAGGAAGTTACCAGAAGTCCTTATAACATTATGAAATCATTGTGACCTTTGTTTTTACTAAGGCTTTGATATAAAAAATAGCCATATGTTTAATGACATTCTTTGTTCTTTATTGCTTTAGAGTTCATGGCCCATTACCTTCTCAATATTCCTTCTATTAAGACCCTTGGGACAAATTTTTTCTAACACACAGGTTTAAAAAAAGTTTGTTTCTATTGATGAATTGATGTGATTTCTTCTACTAGACAATGAGAATTGTGTAACATATCATATTACCCTTTGCATAGGCTGCTAGGAAGCTCAGGGCAAAGCTTTGAGTTCAGTTTTGGTAGTGTTCATTAGTCAGAGTTTTCTGGATGTAATTTCTACCTTCCATCTTTATAAATTGGCATTTTTGTTTTATTTGATATCAGTATATGTGTGGTTTTATTGTTAGCCAGTTAAAATCACTAATTGAAGTGGAAGGAATAAGCAGATTTAATGAGAATGTTTCGTTTTAAAAGCTATGCTTCTTAACTACTCTCCCATATGCTCTGGCGAAATAGTGTCTTCCTTGTTTTTTACATCTAAGGCACTGTTTTCATCCCTTTCAATCTACATTAACTAACTGCTTCTGTGTATTTGTTGGTCTAAGCATTATTTGGTTATTCCTACATTGCATTTATTTCCCCCCTGGTTCAGTATTTCCAAAACTTCCTTAATCATAGAATCCCTTGGAAGTGCTTGTTAAAAATACTCAATCTCAAGACACCCTCCCCTGTTCCAAAAATCTGATTTGGTAAGTAGATGACATGGTAGGTGATATGGTTTGGCTGTGTCCCCACCCAAATCTTACCTTTTATTGCCATGTGTTGTGGGAGGGACCCAATGGGAGGTGATTGAATCATGGGGGCAGCTCTTTCCTGTACTGTTCTGTTGATAGTGAGTAAGTCTCACAAGATCTGATGGTTTTAAAAACAGGAGTTTCCCTGCACAAGCTCTATTTGCTTGCTGCCATCCATGTAAGACGTGACTTTGCTCCTCCTTGCCTTCCGCCATGATTGTGATGCCTCCCCAGCTATGTGGAACTGTAAGTCCATTAAACCTCTTTTGTAAATTGCCCATTCTCAGGTATGTCTTTCTCAGCAGCGTGAAAACAGACTAATACAGTAGGGTTGCATTATCATTTTAGTATGCTGTACTTGAGAAACCCTGAAGTGGGCATGATCTTACCCTTAAGGAGTTCATTACCTAATAATCTAGATCAGTCATCCTGATGGTAACATGCCTGGAAAACATCTTATGAAATAAACTTTTGAATCCCATCGTGGTTTTATTGAATCAGAATCCTTTGGAGTGGAATAAGAAATTTATATTTAAAAGAGAAATCTGAATTGCATTTGATTATCAGCTATATTTGAGAACCACATGTGAATATCAAGGGACTTTGGAAGAAAGGACTTATGAGACAATTTAATTAAATGATCTTTGGAAGGGCCAGTATCCTGTTAGCTAATATCTGGGAGGCTGTAAAATTCTAGAGCAATATTTTTTTTCTAATTGTTGATCTGATGATGGCTAAGGTTGAGTTTTACCATATCACATCTCTCTTACCTTTCTCTTCCTCTGTGATTCCTCTAGTCTTTCCTTTCCCTGTTTCCCTTCATAACTCCCTCCCTCATTTTTCTCATTCATATCTGGAATATATATTACAGAATTTAAAGTTTATTATGTTATATTATTTATCTCAGAAAACACTGTTGAGATACAATTTTGATTAAATTCATGGCAGAGGTTCTCAAATCTAAGCTTACGCTACAATTATTGGGTCACCTGTGATTTCTTTCAGCAGTGTTTTGTAGTTCTCCTTGTAGAGATCTTTCATCTCCTTGGTTAGATGTATTGCTAGGTACTTTATTTTTTTGTGGCTATTGTAAATGAGATTGCATTCTTTATTTGGCTCTCAGCTTGAAGGTTATTGGTGTATAGAAATGCTGCTGATTTTTGTACAATGATTTTGCTGGTGGGGCTGCAGAGAATAGGGAATGCTTGTATATTGCTGGTGGGAATGTAAATTAGTTCAGCTACTGTGGAAAGCAGTTTGGAGATTTCACAAAGAACTTAAAACAGAACTATCATTTGACCCAGCAATCTCATTACTGAGTATATATCCAATGGAAAATCAATCATTCTACCAAGAAGACACGTGCAGTCATATGTTCACTGCAGTACTATTCACAATAACAGAGACATAGAGTCAACCTAGTTGTCCATTAGTGGTGGGTAAAGAAAAGGTGGTACATGTATACATGGAATACAATGCAACCATAAAAAAGAATGAAATCCTGTCTTTTGTAGTAACATAGATGCAGTCAAAGGCCGTTATCCTAAGTAAATTTACACAGGAACAGAAAACCAAATACTGCATGTTCTCACTTGTAAGTGGGAGCTAAATGTTGGATATACATGGACATAAAGATGGGAACAATAGATACTAGGGACTCCTAGATGTGGGAGAGGGAGGGACAAGGGTTGAAAATCTACCTATTGGGTACTATGCTTACCACCTGGGTGACAAGATCAATCGTACCCCAAACCTCAGCATCACACAATATACACATGTAACAAACTTGTACGTGCACCCCTTGAATCTAAAATAAATGTTGAAATTATATATAAAAAAGAATTACTTGAGGAGCTTTAAAATATGTAAACCTCACCTTATGGTAATTAAGTCTGGGGTTGGGGTCCTGGTATGTGTATTTTTTCTGAAAGTTTTCCAGTTAATTTGAATGGTATTCAGGCTTGAGAATAACTCGTTTATTTTGTTTTACATTAATGCATTCAAGTTTTTGAACTTGAACTGACGTCTTTTGCATTCTGCCTTTTTTGTTGTTGCTCTTCGTATCTTTTTAATGCAAAAATTTTGTTATATTGGACAGCCTTTAATGAGACAGTAAACTGTTGCACTGAGGCCAAAGAGAAAACCATGTAATAAGACATTACTTTATGTCTTGTAATCATAAAACTTACCATCAGGCTCTGACATCATCTATGGGAAATATGGATGTTATCCCCACAAAACTAAGATTTTGGGTTTTCTGTTGTCATCCATTTTTTTTCCTGTATAATTCTAAATATTTTGTAGTGAACTATGCATCTTCCTTAGAGACTGAAGTATTTAGTGCTTATAACTTCCAAGACATGCCATGGCATATCCTGTTGTTTTATTTTCCAAGTAAGGAAAAGCTTAGATTGTGAGTATTTTAACAAAATCTTTTTTAAACCCATAAATATTATTTGAATACCTGTAAATTCAAGGAAGCATAATAATGAGATGTTTGTCTCTGTATTAGTCTGTTTGCACGCTACTGATAAAGACATACCTGACACTTGGTAATTATTTAAAAAAAGATGTATAATGAACTCATAGTCCCAGCCCCACGTTGCTGGGGAGGCCTCACAATCATGATGTAAGACAAAAGGCATGTCTCACATGACCACAAGCAAGAGAGAAAATAAGAGCCAAGCAAAAAGGAAAACCCCTCATAAAACCATCAGATCTCGTGAGACTTATTCACTACCACGAGAACACTATGGGGGAAGCCCCATTATTCAGTTGACTCCCACTGGGTCCATCCCACAACATGTGGGAATTTTGGGAGCTACAATTCAAGAGGAGATTTGGATGGAGACACAGCCAAACCATATTAGTTTCCTTCAGAGAATTTATAGTTATTCATCAAACATTTAGGGAGTCTCTGTGCTAGATGTGTTGCTGGGCATTGGAAATGGGTATAGGAAATTCCTATGGGAATTCCCATAGGAAACTCACAATCACATGAATGAAAAAGATATACTAAGAGATATGACAAAGATATTTGCAGTCTAGTTGGGGAAATAAAATCAATACTTATGAAACAAATACTAGGAAATTGTTATTAGATCATAACTGGAAAATAATTAGAGAATGATTAAGTGCTAAAATAGAGTGCTACTGTTTAAAGTGTAATAGGAGTTCAGAAAGTATAGTGTCCAATATGGGCTAGAGTAGTTGGGGTAAGCGTCATGGAGAAGGTGGTACTTTACTGTGTCCTGAAGGAAGGACAGACTTTGCTAGATGAGTGTGGAAGGGGAGGCCATTCCAGGCATAGGACTTAGCAGAGCATAGGTCCAATAAGGATATTGGACCTATCCAGTAAGGATATACATCATCTGTATGTGTAGCAGGGCAAGGTACATGCAGACACAGAAGAAATGCTTTCTTTTTTTTTTTTTTTTTTGAGACAGAGTCTTGCCCTGTCGCCCAGGCTAGAGTGTAGTGGCATGATCTCAGCTCACTGCAAGCTCCACCTCCCGGCTTCACGCCATTCTCCCTCCTTAGCCTCCCAAGTAGCTGGGACTACAGGCACCCACCATCACGCCCAGCTAATTTTATTTTTGTATTTTTAGTAGAGACAGGGTTTCACCGTGTTAGCCAGGATGGTCTCGATCTCCTGACCTCGTGATCTACCCACCTCGGCCTCCCAAAGTGCTGGGATTACAGGTGTGAGCCACTGCGCCTGGACAAGAAATAAGTTCTTATATTTTGGAGGAGTGTCATGAATCTTTTTGGTGACTGAATGAAATCTATGCAACCCTTTCTCCAGAGATAGGAGGCATGTATAAACATGTATACATATGTATGCACATACATAAAGAGGCAAAGATTTTGTAACTAATTTTAGGGGTTTTATAGATTCCTTAAAAGCAAACAGAGGAAATAAACTATATGTGTTTCTTTTTTTTTTTTCAAAATGACTATAGGTTTATGAGCAAGGGAGTGAGATTATTATCTTGGTTTAGGGATGATTTCCTGGTTTGGGGAAACTTTCCTTGTTGTATCGGTGTAATTACAAGCATCAGAGCCAGGAAAGAACTGGAAATGGAGGAAATGAAGATGACCTAGACTGGGAAGGCAGTTATCAGGATGGAGATTAAAGCAATAAAAGAAAGATATTGTGCATTAATCAACTGACGATGAGTCTTTTGAATAGATGGAATGCAAGGAATAATTTTTTGTGTACATTTTAGTTTTTACATTTAATGTTCCAAATATTTTATGAAGTATTCTATGATATCAAAGGTTATGTAGTTAGCTCTCTTAAGAAGCAGTAAAACTGTAGTAAACATTTTTAGAAGTGACCATTGTGAATGAAGAAAAAAGTAGTATTTTTCACCAGATTAATTTGAAGGATAAAATAGAGGAGGGTAAAAATATATTCAGTGCTATCAAATTTCTCAAAATGGTTTGAATTTGGAAAGAAGGAAAGTTTTGTTGTTAGCATGAATTCAATAATGAGCCATTCAAAAAAAAACCTACTTTTAAAGACGTTTTTATTTACTTGTTCATTCATAGCTGAATTAGGTAACTTGGTTCTTTATAAAGAAGTATAACATAGGAAATCTGTGTGTAAGGGAACCATATGTTCAAGGAAGAGATGATGAGCTTGGATGTCCTTAAGGTTGAGGAAGACAACTGTTAACCAGCAGAGGGAGTGTGTTAACTGGATTTTTGATAGTGTTAATATTTTTCGCACAAGTGACTGAGTGATAGTAAAAGCTTTACTCTGATAGGGTGAAAAATCAAAATTATAAGTGTGTCGTCTAACTTAGTAACTAGGATCAATTACTTTTTTTCAGGAGAATCTCTGCATCATGCTTTTATGAAATTAGATATGAGATTGAAATTGACAAACTTAAGAAAATATGGTAATAAATATTGTTTTATTCTTGTTTACTTTTGCAAAGTTCATAGCTTTTCTTGCTTTCTGCCAGAATGCAGGAAGGGATGTCTGATTTTCAAGAACTGATATGTGGCAATGAGTGTGTTCACATTTTTGACTAAAATATCCTTGGGTAACTTTTATTTTCTTTAAGAAAGGACTGGATTGTGTCAATCTGTCTTCCATTGAAGTTTTATATACTATACATTTACCTGAGGGGTATGGTTAACTTTACACAATACCTTTAGAATGAAAGAAAACTGATTTTAAGAAGGCTGTGCTCATTTTGCATTGCCTGCCAAAAATGCATGCATGAAATAACACAGCAAAAATAACAGTAGTTTAAGCAATCTATCAGTTGCTTTCAGATAAATACTTTTGACAGTTCTTCAGTCCTTCTGTTTCAGATATGAAGAAATCCCTGAAATAGCACAGACTTAACCAGTTTTTTAAAAAATAAGCCACAAAATGTAAAATATTGCTCTGTAATTAAATGAAGATAAGATTTTCAAATAGGTGAAACTCAACAAATTAAAATTTTACATACATTTTAATTATTCTCTCCTTGAAAAAGAAATTTCAAATCTGGTATGTATTGTTACTATAAGACCAGGTTTTCCCAAACCAACTGGTTAAAAGAACAAAGCTTAATTAAATTAATAATAATAACAAGTTTAATTAAAGATTAATAGTACACATCATTCCAGAAAGAAAATGAGGCAGCGTAGAAGCTTATCTAGAGAATAAATAGATGCAAAATAAGTGAAAAATTAGGCTTAATGTGTTTGTGAGAGGAGAGATGGAAATATAAGGGTTAGGAAATGGAAGATGAAGCTAGGTTAAAATCACTGTTTTAAAAATCTAGGGACCTGGGTAAGATGGCTGGGTAGGCACTCCCACGAGACAAACCAAAATGTAGAGTAAATGGGCATACTCCAAAGAGATCATCTGAGAGAACACACTGAGAGAGGGTGGAGAGATGACCCATATGCCGGGAGTGAAGGGGGAGGAAACTGGGAACCACGCATGGGGTTGCCGAGCACTGGGACAGATTCCAGGCCCTGAACAGCTCCAGAGGAATGGGCGGCTCTGACCTGTGTAATCTGCCTGACCTGGAGAAAGCAGGGGCTCTTTCCCATGGGACTGGGATGAGTGTAATGTGCGTGCCAGCCCCTCCCAGAATCCCTGCCTGAACATACAGACACACATTCATTGTGGTCTCTGCTACCCTGCTGGAATGCTTTTGCCAGCAGCCACCGCCATTGTGCTTTCAGCAGCGGCCCCCGCTGCCCCACTGGAGCACATTTGCTGACAACCTCCCACTGGAACATGTTTGCCTGCAACCCCACCACCATCCATCTAAAGCATGTGTACCTGTGGCACCCCGCCAGACTGCCTCCTGTCTGCTGCACTCCTGCTGTCCCTTCTGGAGCACTTATGCCCACAGCCCTTCCCGTTGTTCCCTATGAAGTGCTGTTGCCAGCAGTCTGGGAGTACCTTGGCCCTTCCAGCTCTGCTGGGGCTTGACCTTGGGGGACCAGAAGACAGAGCCATGGACCCAGTCCCAGCCACCTCGGATTAGAGCACACAGACCAGGAGTGCAGAGCTGAGCCTTGGTTGTCTCCAAGCATTGGAAAGGAAGCCATTCAACTATACCCAACTTGCACTACAGTTAAACCCTCAAGGTCAATAAAGATCATAAAAGCAAAAAGCCCACCCAAAGGGCAGCAATTCCAAAGGATAAAGGAACATCAGCATTCACAGATGAGAAGGAACCTTCAAAATACAATTAGCATTAACAACACGATAGACGAAGCTGAGGAAAGAATCTCAGAGCTTGAAGACCACTTCTCTGAAGCAACACAGGCAGACAAAAATAAAGAAAAAATAATTTCAAAAAATGAACAAAACCTCCAAGAAATATGGGATTATGTAAAGAGATCAAACCTATCACTCATTTGCATTTCTGAAAGAGAAGAAGAGAGAGTAACCAATTTGGAAAACATATTTGAAGATATAATTTACAAAATTTTTCCCAATGTCACTAGAGAGACTGACATGCAAATTCAAGAAATTCAGAGAACCCATGTGAGATACTATGTAAGATAACTATCCCCAAGATACATAGTCACCATTTTCCAAGGTCAGTGCAAAAGAAAAAATCTTAAAGGCAGCTGAAAAAGAAGGGGCAGATTACTTACAAAGGGAGCACCATGAGGCTAACAACAGATCTTTCAGCAGAAACCTTATGAGCCAGAAGAGATTGGGGGCCTACTTTCAACATCTTTAAATAGAAGACGTTCCAATAAGAATTTCATATTCTGCCAAACTACAAACTAAGCTTCATAAGCGAGGGAGAGAGGAGATCCTTTTCAGAGAAGCAAATGCTAAGGAAATTTATTACCATGAGACCTACCTTACAAGAAGTCCTAGAAGGAGTGCTAAGCATGGAAATGAAAGAATGATAATTGCCACCACAAAAACACACTGAAGTGTATAGCTCATTGACACCATGAAGCAACTATACAATCAAGTCTACATAACAACTATCTAACAGTATGATAACAGGGTCAAAATCTAATATCTCAATATTGATTCTGAATGTAAATGGGCTAAGATATAGAGTGGCAAGTTGAATAAACAAGCAAGACCTGTTCTTCAAGAGACGTATCTCACAAGTAATGGCACCCCTAGACTCAAAGTAAAGGGATGGAGAAAGATTTATAGAGCAAACAGGTTACAAAAAGGTACAGGGCTTGCTATACCTATGTCAGATAAAACAAACTTTAAGCCAACAATGATCAAAAAGGAAAAAGAAGGGAATTATATAAAGATAAAGTGCTCGATCCAACAAGAAGATTAACTATCCCAAATATATATACACACCAAACATCGAAGTGCTCAGATTCATAAACCAAGTTCTTATAGATTTATTAAGATATTTAGACAACCACCCAGTAATAGTGGGGCACTTTAACATCCCATTGACAGCGTTAGACAGATCTTGAGGCACAAAAATAACAAAGACATTCTTGACTGAAACTCGACACTTGACTCATTGGACTTAATAACCAACTATAGAAAACTCCACCCAACAACCACAGAATATACATTCTTCTTATTTCCACACAGCACAAAGTCTAATGTTAATCACATGCTTGGCCACGAAGCAAGTCTCAACAAATTCAAAAGAACTGAAATCACATTAACCACACTCTTAGACCACAGCACAATACAAACAGAAATCAATACCAAGGAGATCTATCAAACCCATATAATTACATGGAAGTTAAACAACCTGCTCCTAAATGACTTTTGGATAAAAAACAATAATGAGGCAGAAATAAAAATGTTCTTTGAAACTAATGAAAACAGAGACACAATGTAACAGAATCTTTGGGACACAGGTAAAGTAGTGTTAAGAGGAAACTTCACAGCACTAAACACCTATATCAAGAAGTTAGTGGCTGGGCACGGTGGCTCATGCCTGTAATCCCAGCACTTTGGGAGGCCGAGGTGGGCAGGTCACGAGGTCAGGAGATCGAGACCATCCTGGCTAACATGGTGAAACCCTGTCTCTACTAAAAAAAATACAAAAAATTAGCCAGGTGTGGCGGCGGGCGCCTGTAGTCCCAGCTACTTGGGAGGCTGAGGCAGGAGAATGGTGTGAACCCAGGAGGCGGAGCTTGCAGTGAGCCAAGATCACGCCACTGCACTCCAGCCTGGGTGACAGAGGGAGACTCCATCTCAAAAAAAAAGTTAGAAAAATCTCAAATTAACAACCTAATGTTGCACCTAGAGGAACTAGAAAACAAGAGCAAATCAGCCCTAAAACTATCATAAGGAAGAAATAATCAAAATCAGAGCTGAACTGAATGATATATTGAGATACAAAAATCTGTACAAAAGATCAATGGGACCAAAAATTGGTTCTTCAAAAGATTAAACACAATTGATAGACCACTAGCTAGATTAATAAGAAACAAAAAGAGAGAAAATCCAAATAAACACAGAAACAACAAAGGTGACATTACAACCGACCCCACAGAAAAAAAAAAAAAAAGAAAAAACCATCAGTGGCTATTACTGCTATGCATCCAAACTGAAAAACTAGAAGAAATGAATAAATTCTTGAAATGAATAAATTCTTTCGGTCTTTCCCAAGATTGAAACAAGAGGAAATTAAAATCCTGAATCGACCAACAATAAATTCCAAAATTGAATCAGTAGTAAAAAGTCTACTAAAAAGAAAAAGCCCTGGATCAGATGTATTTACAGCTGAATTGTACCAGATGTGAAATCCTACTGAAATTATTCCAAAAAATTGAGGAGGAGGGACTCCTCCCTAACTCATTCTATGAAGCCAGCATTATTCTGATACCAAAGCCTGGCAGAGACACACCAAAAAAAGGAAAACTTTGGGCTGGTATCACTGATGAACACAGATACAAAATCTTCAACAAAATACTAGCAAACTGAATACAGCAGCACATCAAAAAGTTAATTTGTTATGATCAAGTAGGCTTTATTCCTAAGATGCAAGGTTGGTTGAACATATACGAATCAATAAATGTAATTCATCACATAAACAGAATTAACAAAAACCACATGATCTTCTCAAGAGGCACAGAAAGGGCATTCAATAAAATTCAACATCCCTTCATGTTAAAAACTCACAACAAATTGGGCATCAAAGGAGCATTCCTCAAAATAATAAGAGCCATCTAAGACAAAGCCACAGCCAACATCATACTGAATGGGCAAAAGCTGTAAGCATTCCACTTGAGAATTGGAACAAGACAAGGATGTCCAATTTCACCACTTCGTTTCAAAATAGTACCGGAAGTCCTAGCCAAAGCAATTGGGCAAGAGAAGGAAATGAAGGGCATCCAAATAGGAAGAGAGCAAGTCAAACTATCTCTCTCCACGGACAGTATGATTATATACCTAGAAAACCTCATAGACTCTGCCAGAAGGATTCTAGAACTGATAAATGACTTCAGCAAAGTTTCAGAACACAAAATCAGTGTTCAAAAATCAGTAGCATTTCTATACACCAATAATGTTCATGCTCAGAGCCAAATCAAGAACACAGTCTCATTTGCAATAGCCACAAAAGAATAAAATACCTAGAAATGCAGCTTACCAAGACGGTAACAAGTCTCTACAATGAGAATTACAGAATGCCAGTGAAAGAAATCAGAGATGATACAAACAAATGTAAAAATTAATATTGATAAAATGGCCACACTGCCCAAAGCAATTTATAGATTCAATGCTATTTCTATCAAACTGCCAATGATACTTTTCACATAATTAGAAAAAAACTATTTTAAAATTCATATGGAACCAAAAACAAGCCCGAATAACCAAAGCAATCCTAAGCAAAAAGAGCAAAGCTAGAGGTATCACACTACTCGACTTCAAACTATACTTCAAGGCTACAGTACCAAAGCATGATGATACTGGTACAAAAACAGACATACAGACCCACAGAACAGGATAGAGAACCTAGAGATAAAAGCCACACACCTACCACGACCTGATCTTTGACAAAGCTGACAATAACAAACAATGGGGAAAGGATTCCCTATTCAATAAATGGCGCTGGGATAATTGGCTAGCCGTATGCAGAAGATTGAAAGTGGACCCCTTCCTTTCATCATATACAAAAATTAAGGCAAAATCAAAGAGTTAAATGCAAAACCTAAAACAATACAAACTCTAGAAGAAAACCTACGAAATGCCATTCTAAACATTGTCCTTTGCAAAGAAGGTATGACTAATTACAACAATTACAATTACAACAATTACAATTACAATAAAACTAAAAGAATTACAACAAAAACAAAAATTGACATGTGGGACCTAATTCAGCTAAATAGTTTCTGCAGAGCAAAAGAAACTATCAATAGAGTAAACAGACAACCTACAGAATGGGAGAAAGTAATTGCAGACTGTGCATCTGACAAAGGCCTAATATCCAGAATCTGTAAGGAACTTAAATTAACAAGCATAAAACAAATAACTCCATTAAAAAATGGGTAAGGGACATGAACAGATACTTTTGAAAAGAAGACCCACACATAGCCAACAAATATTTGAAAAAATATTCTTCACTAATCATTAGAGAAATGCAAATCAAAACCACAGTGAGATGCCACCTCATACCAGTCAGACTGGCTGTTATTTAAAAGTCAAAAAATGACAGATGCTGGCAAGGTTGCAGGGAAAAGAGAACACTTATATACTGCTGGTGGAAACATAAATTAGTTCAGCCACTGTGGAAAGCAGTTTGGAGATTTCTCAAAGAACATAAAACAGAGCTATTATTTGACCCAGCAATCTCATCACTGGGTATATACCTAAAGGAAAATAAATTGTTCCACCAAAAAGACAGATGCACATATATGTTCATTGCAGCACTATTCACAGTAGCAAAGATGTGGAATCAACCAAGATGCCCATCAATGGTGGACTGGATATAGATAATATGGTACATATACACCATGGAGTACTATGCAGCCATACAAAAGAATGAAATCATGTCCTTTGCAGCAACATGAGTGCAGCTGGAAGCCGTTATCCTCAGTGAACTAAATCAGGAACAGAAAACCAAATGCTACATGTTCTCACTTATAAGTGGAGTGTTAAACATTGAACACGTATGAACACAAAGATGGGAGCAATAGACACTGGGGGCTGTTGAGGAGGGAGGGTAGAAGAGAGGCATGTGTTGGAAGGCTGCCAGTCAGGTAACATGCTGACTACCTCGGTGACAGGATCATTTACACACAAGCCTCAGTGACATGCAATTTACCTATGTAACAAACCTCTATATGTGCCCCTTGAACCTAAAATAGAAATAGAAGAGGAAAAAAAAAATCTATAAAGTTTATACATTTTTCCAAAGTTGTGCAGAACCTTGATTCTGACTCCTTCAAAGTAGGAGCTAAAATATGCTTTGTGATTTTCTTCTCTTTTTTTAAAAATTAAATAACAGCTTCATTAAGATAGAATTCGCATACCATACAGTTCACACATTTAAAGTGTATCATTCAATGGTTTTTAGTATATTCATAAATACATACAGTAATCACTGTAGTCAATTTTAGAGCTTTCATCACCCCAAAAATAAACCTTGCACAACCTGGCTTTTCCTTTTTATCCTTGAGTATCCTCTACCCCTCAGCAATAAGCAACCACTTATCTATTTTCGGTCTCTATAGATTTCCTTATTCTAGGATTTTATATGAAATGGACATATTAAGCATGTATTCTTTATTGTGACTGGCTTCCTTCACTTAACGTGATGTTTTCAAAGTTTATCCATGTTGTAGCATGTTACCAGAACTTCATTCTTTTTTATGAAGGAATAATATTTTATATTATTCCTTCATATAAAATATTTTATATTATTAATTCATATATATTTTGTTTATCCATACATTAACACGTAGACATATAGTTTGTTTCCAGATTTTGGCTAATAGGAATAATTCTGTCATAAACACTTGCGTATGGCATGTCTTCATTTCTCTTGGGTAGGTCTCCAAGAGTGGACTTGCTGGATCCTATGGTAACTCTATGTTTAATCATTTGAGGAACTGCCAGACTGATGTCCAAAGGAGCTTGCACCATTTTATGTTCCCACCAGCGGTGTATTAGGGTCCAGTTTCTCCAAATATTTTTCAACACTTAGCTGAGTTTTTGGTTCTAGCTATCCTAGTAGATGTGAAGTGGTATCCCATTGTGATTTTGATTTGCATTTTCATGACGACTCATGATGGTGTTACATGATCTTTAATGATCATAGGATAAAAAGAAATAATTTTCTTAATAGAATATATTAATTATTTATGTACATGGACCCAAGGGAATGTTATCTTATATGCCTTCATGAAGAAGTCTGTAACACTTGTATAGTCAATGGAATAATATATTCCACAGGGTAAAGTGCAGTTAATAAATGATTCTGTGTCAGAATTGGGGGATGTGAAGCCCTGCAAGAATAATTAAGCTTTACAGCTGTGTTTTATAATCAGCGCTACCGAATATTTCCTTCATGCTGTTGATTAAGGAGACATAGCTGTTGAATAAGCATATGTTTTCTCTGAGGCACAGCTACTAACAGCTGAGGTTCACCTTTATTTGTCCTTATAGGTGTGCTTATCTTACCAAAGGTAAGTCAACAGTCTGTTTACTCTGATTGTTCTGCTTGAAATTAGCAGGAAACAATTTAAGGCTCCTCTGAAGAGCTCATTCTAAAGAGTGCAATTTCTACTTTTTCTTTGCAGAGATCCTGTGTTATCAGCTGGCCCTGCAAAGATAATGAATCCTGTCTTTTGCTGAATGTTCACCCCATTAGAAACTCAGTTTCACTCTGCTTTTATCCACTTTAGACCCTATGTTGATCTTTCTGGATCTTTACAGTTGGGTTGAAAATAATAACAGACAAAAGCCCTATGGAGTCTTCATTCCCTCAGGTGTTTTTGTTGCTGGGACACAAATAGCACAATTTTTCTTTGTCCTTTTCCCAAAATTGCAGCAGAGCAAGCTGAAACTGTGATATTATTAAGAAAAAGTGCTCTCCTTTTCCTTCAAATTAAACCCTGTGGTTCTGAATTAGTCCCTGGAGGTGGTTGAATAGGGATAGTACATCTGTTCAAAAATTAGATGCTTTCCAGTTAATAAGACTGCATTGGATGCTATATTATTCTCTTGTCAGAACATTATAAATTATTTCATAATTTTTAAAGTATTGCAGGAAGTTGTAATAAAACTTTGCTGTTCTCATTAGCAACTCTTTGTTACCAACAGTCTCCTCTAGCTTTGAGGACTTAATTTTTTTGATGACTTATTTAATGTGCTCCAGATTCTCTGAGTTTGGCAAAGAAAACTTTCAATTAAAAAAATAATTAACTGCCCTTTTTGTGAAATTGATGGGTCTCAATCACTGTATGGTGAATTTTTACCAAATGGAAGAATCGAATTCAGCAATATAGAAAAATCTTGTTAGATAACCTCAGCAGATATTATGAGATAACCAGGCAAAATTATTCTAATTACCTTATCATAGAACATATACATAATTTTACTACATCTTCTTTTTTTAAATAATTTTTTTTTGAAATAGAGGCAGGGTCTCACTATATTGCCCAGGCTGGTCTCAAACTCCTGGGCTTGAGTGATCCTCCCACCTCAGCCTCCCAAAGTACAGAGATTACATGCATGAGCCACCACACCTGGCTGCCTTCTTCTTCTTTTTTGTTTTTAACAATGAACTTGCAAGTAGTGGGGAATTAAATTTAATGGAAATTAGATTAAAATTTGTGGATCTCCATGGCAGTACAGTGAGTGAAAAAGTAAATTTGGCTTGAGTAATAGGTAGAAACTGAGAAAGAAAAATAGATTTACTTCCTAAACATTTTAATATCCAGTAACAGCAAAGCTGCTAATTAAATATGTCAGGAATAATAAACATGAACCAATTCAAATCACTTCCGAGAAAGTCTCACTTTCACTGCAGATTTGGTTAAATCTCATTTGTCTTGTCCCAGCAGCTTAGCAGAATAAGGTAAAATATGGAAAGGAGGATTTTGGGGTGCCAGAGGAGCCATTTCCACCAGTGCCTTTAGCTCTAGTTTATTATAATTTAATCAGTTAATATGCCCTGGGCTCTGACCCTCCTCTGTTATCAAGACGGGCTTCATGGACATGCAACCAGTGCAGCTCACAGCACTTAGAGCTTAATGCTATATGAGTCTATTTTAACACTGCTATAAAGATACTACCTGAGACTGAGTAATTTATAAGCAAAAGAGGTTTAACTGACACAGTTTTGTATGGCTGAGGAGGCCTCAGGAAACTTACAATCATGGTGGAAGGCGAATGGGAAGCAAGGCACTTCTTACCTGGCAGCAGGAGATGGGGGCAGGAAGCACCAGACACTTATCAAACAACCAGATCTCATGAGAACTCACTTGCTATAATGAGAACAGCATGGGGGAAACCACCACCATGATCCAATCACCTCCCACCAGGTCCATCCCTCAACATGTGGGGATTGGAATTTGGATTACAATTTGAGTTGAGATTTTGGTGAGGATGCAGCCAAATCATACCAAATGCTCTACATGCAATTGTTGTCCTGAAATTCTGAACAATTTAATATTTCCATTTGTGCTATGCAAGTGAAATCTGACAACTGGGACAACTGAGTATGGGCTAGGGGCTCGGAGCCTTAGTCCATGTGGGATTGCAGCTCCTGCCTCCTCCACACCTCCTAGGATGGATTCTCAGGCACCTGCTCCCCTGCCCCTCCCAACACCACCTGTGACCTATACCCCCACTCCAAGTAGGATCTGGATATGTGTCAGAGGTTAAAGTTGGACTTATACAACATTAAATAGCAAGCAAAAAAACAAAACACAACAAAACAAAAACTCAAAAACCCACTGTGGCAGGTCAAGAGACAAAACTTGGGAAGAAGGGAGAAAGCTTTTTGTCAGTGCTGCAAACAAGGGGCCCTTGTTTGAAATGTAGGCATTTTCATTTTGCTCTGGGCCTTGCAAATTATGCAGCTGGCCCTGTCTGTTAATCAATGATGCTCCCTGTCTTCTCCTTGCTATCAGGTTATTTTCTTTTGAAATGAGTGGATAGAATAAAAATATCTTCACATTTTCCTTGTTTCCTTTTCCCCATGCATCTGAGTGCTTCTACTGTGATTTTCACTGTTCAGATCCACCCTGGAGGCACAAGAGCTGTAATGATGCTTTCTTACAAAGACCATTGTCCTGAGTGCTTCAGGGATTAATGTCTCTTTGAAAGAGCCAATTGTTTTTTTTTTTTTTAATTCCAGGTGATCTAAGAAACTAGTATGGAAAATATTTTTGTTATGTTTGTAATGCCCCATACTTATTTTTGTTATTGTCTGTACTGATTAGCAACATAATCTTACAGTCAAAATCATGCCACTGGAAGCATAACAGAAAGGTCACTCATTGGTTTTCCTATAGTTTTTTTAAATTGGACTAGCTCCACTCAGGTGGGTATGCCCTAAGATGAATTGTATTTGGAGGAACTGAAGACTGCTGAACATTTTACTCCTTTCTTGTACCATAAAGTAAAAACCAGCCATGCTGCCCTAAAGATCACTCAGAAAATACTTTCTTTCAGGCATTTATCTAGTCCTATATATTGATATACTGTAGGACATATTTTTTCTAATATTGGTAGTGATTAGAATTTGATTACTTTTGTTGTTTACAGAGAGTCAACACCGCCTATGCCAAGTTAAAATAGGTAGTGGCTTAAACAAAATTGAGTAGATATACTGAGCATCAAACTGAACGAAGTGGAAAGCTGATGTCAGGAGATAATTTCAGACTTTCTCTAGACTCCATTCTCCTTCTCTGCACCTCCCAGGAGAATATGCCTACAGCTCTCTAATGTCTTGCATTCCTTTATAGATACGACCTTCCCATGTTAACTTTGTAATGTTTGTGCGGTCTAGCGAAGTCTCTTGCAAACTACTATCTATACACTCTCATTGCTTCCTGAAGTTAATCCCCCCTAAAAGGGATATAGACAACTGGAAAGTGCTACAGACACCAAACTTCCCCAGGGGAGCCTTGGCATACATCAGTCCACTGAAGGCTCTTAGTAGGCTTGGAATAAAATTGGTATTTCCCTGGATTTTCCAAACTGATTTTATCATGAGGCGTATTTTTTTCTCATTATTATCTGTTAACATTTTGGGGTCAAAGCCATCCGTGGCAAACCTTTTGGTAATTTCCGATATAGATAGTTAGAACTAGTTGCAGAGGGATTTTGGCCTTTAACCAGTTTTATTTCGATTGTTGTAAAGATATATATGAATTCAGTGATTGGTGTCGGAAATGCGACAGAATATATTTCTGATGCTGTAAGTTTATGGTAATTGTAGCAGCCATAGGAATCTAATCTAGCAAGTAAAGAGAATAATAGTTAAACTTTTCAAAGTTTTCATCACTGATCTAGGCTTGAGACCATTTTTCTTGCTTCCACAAAACTGGAAAATCAAGGTATCTTTAGCATTTCTTCATATTCAGCCTGCAGACTCAGATCTATTTTAGCTATGTTATTTTAGGATTTCTTAGGAGGCTATGGTTACAGGAGGAAACATACATGAGAGGGTGGAACTTGGAGCCAGTAATAGGAAGAATTGCAGTGGTGTTCAAGGTGAAAGAGTGGATAGCAATTATGAAGTTGATATACTACCTTGTCAGCCAATTATGTTGAGAGGTTCCCTCAAATTTGAGGCAACTCTGGCCACGTAGTCTAGGGAGAGCAAAATCAAAAGGGAAGATTGTTTTTTATCACAGATACATATTGTTTGTTTCATGGAATCTGTCTTGAATATAAGGTTAGAGTCAATTGGGATCAGGTGGAGATAAACTAAATATACCTTATTTATTTATTTTTTTATTTTTGAGATGGGGTCTTGCTCAGACTGGAGTACAGTGGCACCATCATGCCTCACAGCAGCCTTGACCTCCCAGGCTCAAGTGATCCTCCAACCTCAGTCACCTGAGTAGCTGGGACCACAGGTGCACACTGCCATGCCTGGTTAATTTTTGTATTTTTTGTAGAAACAGGATTTTCCCATGCTTCCCAAGCTGGTCTCAAACTCCTGGGCTCAAACAATCTGCCTACCTCAACCACCCAAAGCACTGGGATTACAGGTGTGAGCCACTGTACTCAGCCACTAAATGTACTTTTATATCTATACAAACAAAGATGGATAAAATCATCCATCTATCTATCTAGCCATCTGCCTGTCATCTACATCTATCAATGTATGTTTTAACATTTTGTTTGAATTATGACAGTGTCATTATTAACTTTTATATCACTGCAAAAGAAGTAAATAATCAGGTAAATTAGTTCAATAAGGGCCCTAACTAAAGACTGAAAGGATAACAAAGAAAAGAAAAGAAAAGTATCTTACTGTCTTTTAGCGGAAATTTGCACTGTATGAAAGCAAATATGGACATATTCAAATTGGTGCTGAATAAATATGAGAAGGCTAGAATGTCCTGGCTCAGAAAAACTATCTCTACAGTCACAACCATATAATGATATTTAAATTTTATTTATTTCTAAGCTCCCATTCACACCACAAAGCTCCTGCTTATAATGCTATACCATTGAGTAAGAGCAAAATCTTCATTTCAAAATCGAAAAGGTTTAGCGAGGCTCAACTGAATGGATGTGTGCATAAAATGGTATTTTTCCCGGGGAGGTGAGATTTTGGTAATACTAAAGCCTCTCCCCTGACTGAATTGGCCACAAGGAGGAATCCATCCCTGTAAAATGAGGCCAGGGATGGTCTAGCATTTCTGGAATGAAGCCCCTTGGAACTGCCATGCTGATTTTATCACACATGAGTACAGCAACCAGTTGTTGACACTGGGTTCTGTTGCAACAACAGAACTGGGAATGCTGGCCAGCGGTGGATTGAAATGGAAATGAGAAACCTTCTGTGCTCCACTGGCTCAAAACTACCTGCTCTTGTCCTAGCATGCAGGTTGCCCCTAGTATTACCCCATCCCTTCACTGTCCTTGTCCTACAGCCTCAGTCTTATCTAAAATACCTGAAGTTTGTGATTTAGACACACACTGAGTATTCTGGTTCTGACCCAGGCTGAGTTTCCTGGAGTAATTCTTCACCTGTCATTAGCGGCTTTCAGTCTCTTCCCCTGGTTTGCTTATAATTCTTGATGATACTCATCACTGTTATTATTTTTTTTTCATTTTAGTGTGTCACTCAAGCTTCAAATCCTGATAATTGGGAACTCAGCATATGGCGGACTCGAAGGGATCATACTTTTTTCTGTCTTTCTCATCAAATATTAAGCTCAATTATCTTTCCCCCATCATCAGCAATTATACAAGTTTGCATAAATTTACGTTGCCGCAGCAGTCATATTGCCCAACTGAATTTCTGGCAAGTATAAATGTTATTGTCAGAGGCAATTTATAGTGCAAGTCAAACAGACATCCTCCTCCACCCAAATCTCTTTCCCCTCGACTCTCTGGAAGCATAATTAAGAGAAATGTAGAAAGCTGCATGTGAGAAACATGGAAATATAGCTGCTGTGTTAAAGGAAGAGAGAATGAACGAACTAAAATAATTATTCCTAACTTCCCTTCCTTGGAGTGTTGTGTGTGTGGGTGACAAAGATGGAAATTGGAAAGAGAATTCCCTGTTTTCCTATGTATTTGGGTCAATTCAGTTAAAAATTCTTTCTAAAAACAGACATCATTTATTAATGATGCAACTCAACTCTGTGCAAGGCAGTAGGGATACACTAAAGAGTAAGACAAAAAGGCCGGACATGTTGGCTCATGCCTGTAATCCTAGCACTTTGGGAAGCCGAGGTGGGAAGATTGCTTGAGCCAAGGAGGTCAAGATCAGGATAGGCAGCAAAGAGAGCTCCCATTTCTACAAAATAATAAAAAGATTAGCTGAACCTGGTAGTGCACTCCTGTAGTCCCAGCTACTTGATGTGTGAGGATCTCTTGAGCCCAGGAAGTAGAGGCTGCAGTGCCATGATCGTACCACTGTACTTCAGCCTGGGTGACAAAGCCAGACTCTGTCTCAAAAAATGAAAAAAAGAGAAAAAAAAGAAAAAGGAAAAAAGAAAAATCTTGCTTGGAAGGGGCTGGTTGTGTGATTGTTCATTCATTTTGGTTTTGGTGAATTCTCTCCCTTGTATTTAATGGGACAGATTATGGGTTCCATAATAACTTAGATCAAGACCATTCTGGGACTTTGAAAATAATTCTACAGTCCCAAATAATTAAAGAAAGAATTGCCTAATACTTATTCATTTTCTATTTTGGAGATAGTTTCAGAGAAAAATGGACAATGGTCATCCCCTAAGGTTTTGGTCTACTTATCCTAGGAGATGCTGGGGTTTTTGGTATTCATTGGGTGTATAGTATGGACAATACATTTGATAGTTGGTAAGATAATGGAAACGATGCTCTTCAATTATTAAACTCTGAAAGTTAGACAGCACTTTAATGGGACCTTTATTCTAAGGAAAAAAATTTCCCCTCTGGATATTATTTTTCAGCATAGTTCCTTCACTCTCTATGCTTGTTTAATGACTGCTGCTTAAAATTCTTTCATTTCTTATACATTTAGTGGGACAAATGGAGAGAATAATGGTCAGAATAGAAATAGTAATCTTTTCCTGTTTCACACTGTTCATTCTTTTGGGAACAATCACAAATTGTGTTTGAAAGCAGAATGTTCATCCTTTGAAGAAATACTGGGCTTGAAAACCATCAGAGTAAAACTGCGTTTTTCTCAAGGAAAATGACTAACTGTCTCCTGCTCTAACGTTGCCTAGAAAATGCCATTATAGTTTAAAGTAAATAGCAAGTACATGCATTCGAATAACTCCTGTGGGTAGGTGGCATTTACTCTCCAAGCTGAGCCCAAATAAAGTTTTCTTTATGGATTTCTAATTTTATAATGTTCTTGAACTCTTATCTTTTAATGGGTATTATTCAGAAAGCAAAAACGATAACACGGGTAATTAGATACATTTTGAGGTGGAATATTAAGTATTTCACTCAGGAGGGATTTTATTTAATTAAATTGACTCATCATGAAGACTTGAAGCAATCAATTTTATTTTTACAGGGAGTACATTCTTGTTGTTAGAAATCACCTTAATATAGACCCTTCACAAGTCAGAGAAATTTACCTTTTAGCTTTATAAGACACACGAACTATGCTTGTAAGCAGGAATAGTGTGGTATCCCAGGTACATGTTTTATACCTGCATTATTGAACAGTAATTATTTGGTGATTTTAATTTCCATCATGAGTTGAAGCAAAAATTTTGATTTCATTAGGAAGTGAGCTATTATGATGCAACAAGTTATTATAGGATATTATGGCAATTGTTTTTTATGTAATGCGTTAGGGGTTAAATAAAAAAGGAGTGGATATTAGAAAATTCCAGTTAGAGGGAGACGGAGATTGCAGTGAGCTGGAATCACACCACTGCATTCCAGTCTGGGCAACAGAGTGAGACCCTGTCTCAAAAAAAAAAAAAAAATCTGGTTAAAGATATTGGATTAAAAGGAGACTGAAACTTCCTGTCACCCTTTAAAAACAAAATCACTTCACTGAGTATGATGGGCATGTAAAAAGCTGTACATATTTAATGTATACACCATGATGAGATTGGAGATAAGTGTACACCTGTGAAACCATCACCACAATCAATGCTGTAAACTTTTCAGTCATCTCCAAAGACTTCCTCCTTCCCATCCTTCCTCTCTGCTCCCATCCTCCCTCACTGTCGCTCCCTCCCTCCATTCCTCCATTCCTCCCTTCCTTCCTCTTTTCCCTCCCCTCCCCTCCCCCTCCCTCCCCCTCTCCCTCTCATGGACACAAGGTGGGGAACATCACACACTGGGGCCTGTTGGTAGGGGGTGGGGGGCTGGGGGAGGGATAGCATTAGGAGAAATACCTAATGCAAATGACAAGTTGATGGGTGCAGCAAACCAACATGGCACATGTATACCTATGTAACGAACATGCATGTTGTGCACATGTACCCTAGAACTTAAAGTATAATTTAAAAAAAAGCAAAAATAAGAAAAAAAATAAGAAAAAAATTATATTCTTAAGAAAAATACTTGTGACGTTATCAAAGAAATGAATTAGACTATATGAATATATTCTAAGAATAATTATTCTGATTTTTAAGCGTTTAGATACTATAAATAAATATTTTTATATTTTTCATGAATATATGCTAATTGTATTTTTATAAATCTTTTTTTGAAAATAGGTTTTGAAAGGAGCTATTTCATAGGTTTACCAGCATAATGAAACCAATTCATCAGATGGTTTTAATAACTACACAATTATAATAATTGTAGCACCACCTTTTATTCACCAAAATGTCCAAGTTGGTACTGTAATTGTACAGTTACCCTACTAATGCAAAAGCCAAATAAAAAGAAAGTAAAAAACAATAAAAGAGGAAAAGAGAGCCAAAATTTGAAGAAGATGGAAAAATTTGGGCACATTAAAACCTGAAAACATTTAGCAAAAGAAGGTATCATAAAGTTGAAAACAACTGGTAGTCTTGGGAGGACAATATGTGCAACATATATCACAGACAGCCTATGTATCAAAAGAAGAATATGAACAGCATATACAGCATATATAACACATATGATATATGAAAACTCCTTTTGCTGGCAAGCAAAAGACCAGCAACCTAATATAAAAACAAAATGAACCAGAACACAAACAGCCAATTCACATAAGGAAAAAGTGGAAGAATATCTTCATTGCTTTCAAGTTTTGACAATTATGAATAACATTGCTATAACATTCCTGTACAATTTTTTGTGTGTACATACATTTTTAATCTATTTAAGTAAATACCTAGGAGGACAGTTTCTAAACTGTATAGTGAAACTATGTTTAACTTTGTAAGAATTTCGAGATTCTGCCCATCAGCAAAGAATGAGAATCCACGTTACTCTGTGTCCTCACCAAAACTTGGCATTGTCAGTGTGTCGGATTTTAGTAATTTTAATAGATGTGTAGAAGTACTACAAATTTATTTTCAGTTTTCTAATGACAGATGATGTTGAGCATCTTTTCCTATGCTTATTTGCCATTTTTATAACTTCCTTGGTCAGGTCTGTTCAGATCTTTTCTATGTTTTTTAACTGGGTTTTTTTATAAATTGTTGAGTTTTATTTTTGGAGTTTATTTATTGGAGTTTTAGAGTTTATTTTGGAGTTTATTTGTTGAGTTTATTTTTGGAGTTCCTTGTATATTTTGTATACCAATCCTTTATCAGATATATATTTTGTAATATTTCTTTCCCCTCTGTGGTTTATCTTTTCACTGTCTTGGAAGTGTCTTTTGTAGAGTGAAAATTTTCGTTTTCATAAAGTGCAACATGCACATTTTTTTTCTCATGGATCATGCTTTTGGTGTTGAATTTAAGAAGTCATCACCATACCCAAGTCACTTAGATTTTATCCTATGGTATCTCTTAGGAGTTTTTAATGTTTTACCTTTAGGTCTGTGATTCATTTTGTTTTGGGATAACCTGCCCCCAATATTTCAACATAGGTTCTTTCTATTTTCCATGAGTGTCGGCTGGCTGAGAAATAAAGAGAGACAGTACAAAGAGAGGAATTTTACAGCTGGGCTGCCAGGGGTGATATCATATATTGGTAGGACCATGATGTCCACTTGAGCCTCAAATCAGCAAGTTTTTTATTAAGGGTTTCAAAAGGGGAGGGGGTGTAAGAACAGAGAGTAGGTACAAAGATCACATGCTTCAAAGGGCAAAAAGCAGAACAAAGATTACATGCTTCTGAGGGAACAGGACAAAGGGCAAAGCAGAACTAGTGATAAGGGTCTAACAAAGATCACAAGGCAAAGGGCAAAAGCAGAACTACTAATAACGTCCAACAAAGATCACAAAGCAAAGGGCAAAAGCAGAACTACTGATAAGGGTCTGTGTTCAGTGGTGCATGTATTGTCTTGATAAACATCTTGAATAACAGAAAACAGGATTCGAGAGTAGAAAAGCCATCTGACCACAGATTTACCAGGGTGGAGTTTTTCCCCACCCTAGTAAGCCTGAGGGTACTGCAGGAGACCAGGTTGTATCTCAGTCCTTATCTCTACCGTATAAGACAGACACTCCCAGAGCGGCCGTTTATAGACCTCCCCCCAGGAATGCATTCCTTTCCCAGGGTATTAATATTAATATTCCTTGCTAGGAAAAGAATTTAGTGATATGTCTCCTACTTGCACATCCATTTATGGGCTCTCTGCAAGAAGAAAAATATGGTTCTTTTGCCTGACCCCACAGGCAGTCAGACCTTATCGTTGTCTTCCCTTGTTCCCTAAAAATCGCTGTTATTCTGTTATTTTTCAAGGTGCACTGATTTCATATTGTTCAAACACACATGTTTTACAATCCATTTATACAGTTAACACAATTATCTCAGTGGTCCTGAGGTGACACATACATCCTCAGCTTACAAAGATAACAGGATTAAGAGATTAAAGTAAAGACAGGCATAAGAAATTATAAAAGTATTATTTGGGAACTGATAAATGTCCATGAAATCTTCACAATTTATCTTCCTCTGCCGCGGCTCCAGCCAGTCCCTCCATTTGGGGTCCCTGACTTCCTGCAACAATTTTGAGTTAATTTTTATGAACGTTTTAAGGTCTGTGTCTATATTTATGATTTTGCATGTAGATATCCACTTGTTTCAGTACCATTTGTTGAAAAGACTGTCTTTCAACGAAAGATAGTCTACTATTTTGGATCAAATTCTGCTAAATTGAATTTCATCTAGTTTGTTAACTTCCTTTCTGTGTCTTTTTCATGAATATTTTAAGTGTTTGAATTGCCTTTAGTCCTTTGTCAAAGATCAGCTGATGATATGTGTGGGGGTTGATTTCTGGGCTACTTTGATCTAATTCTCTATTTGTTCTTTTACTGATACCATACTGTCTTCCTACTGTCTTCAGTACTGTACCTTCATAGTAAGTCTTCAAGTCATGTAGTGTCAGTTTTCCAACTTTGTTCTTTTCTTTTACATTGTATTAGGTATTCTGGACTTTTTATCTTTTCACCGAAACTGTAGAATCTGTTGGCTTCCGAAAAATAACTTTCTGGGGTTTTAATTGGGATTACATTGAATCTATACAACAAGTTGGGAAGACTGACATCTTAACAATATTGAGTCTTCCTTTTCATGTACATGCAATGTCTTTCCACTTAATTAGGACTTCCATGTTTTCTTTCAAGAGAGTTGTGTTTTTCCTCACATAAATCTTGTACATATTTTGTGATACTTATGACTATTTCATTTCTTTGCTAATACAAGTGGTACTGTGTTTTAATTTCAAATTACAATTGACCATTGCTGGTACATAGGGAAGCAATTGACTTTAATATATTAACTTTATATCCTGAATTCTTATTAGAATCGCTTACTAGTTCCAGGAGTTTATTGTTTCTTCTTTGGGGTTTTCTACATAGAAATGATGTCAATGATGTCATCTGTAAACAAAGATGGTTTGATTTCTTCCTTCTTAATCTATATAATCTTAATTTCCTCTTCTTGTCTTATTGCACAATCTAGCACTTCCGGTGGGATGTTGAATAAGAGTTATGAGAGCAGAAATACTTGCTTTATTCACAATTATGGTGGAAAAGTATTTATTTTCTCAATGTGAAGTATGATGCTAACTATGGGTTCTTTTGTAGATGGCCGTTATCAAGTTGAGGAAGCTTCCCTCTGTTCGTAGTTTGTGGAGAGTTTTTTTTGAAATCACAAATGGGTGTTGGACTTTGACAGATGCTTTTCTGAATATATTGACATGATCCTATAATTTTTTTCTTTAGCCTGTTTATGTGATTGTTTACATTAACTGATTTTTGAATGTTGGTCCAACATTGTATACTTGGAATAAATCTCACTTGGTCATGGTGTATAATTCCTTTTTAAAAATAAATTACAGGATTTGGTTTGCTAATATTTTGTTGAGACTTTTGTATTTATGTTCATGATATGGATTGGCCTATAGTTTTCCTATTTAGTAATGTCTTTGTTTTTATATTAATGTTGGTTTCATAGAATGAGATGTGAAGTATTCCTTCTAATTGTTTGCTGGAAGAGATTATAGAGAATTCATATTGTGTCATCCTTAAATGTTTGGTAGAATTCATAAGTGAACCCATCTTTGCCTGGAATTTTCTATTTTGGAAGGTTATTAATGATGGATTCAATTTCTATGATAGATACAGGCATATTCAGATTGTTTCTTCTCATGTGAGTTTTGGTAGAATGTGTTTTCCAAGGAATAGGTTCATCGCAATGTAAAAATGTGATTATAGAGTTGCTCATACTATTTTTTAATTATCCATTTAGTGTCCATAGGATTAATAGTGTTGACCCCTTTTTCTTTCCTGATATTAGTTATTTGTGTCTTCTCTTTTTATTCTTGGTTAGCCTGGCCAAAGTTTTACCGATTTTCTCTGTTGATTTCCTACCTGTTTTATTGTTATTGATTTCTGCTCTAATTTTTATTATTTCTTTCTGCTTATTTGGATTTAATTTGCTCTTTTCTTATAGTTTCCTAAGGTGGAAGCTTAAATTATTGATTTGAGGTCTTTCTTTCTATAATATGCATTAAATGATAAAAATTTCCCTCTATGCACTGCTTCATTGCATTCTGCCTAATTTGATTCTTTGTATTTCTTTCAAACTCATAATTGTCTTTTGTTCCCACCAAAAAGGACATGCAACTTTGATTTTAGTTGTGAATACAAATTTGAGAAAGACAATAGGGCTGATCAGTTGTGAAAACTTTTATTTCAATAAGTTCAATGAGACCTATAAATGGTTAGTCATGCCTATAGTTTGAGTTAAGAATGAAGCCTGTGATTCTTAAGTTTTACATAGGCCACCTCCAGATGTATGTGCTTTCAATCAATTGGTTTTGAGTTTCAATCTCATGTTGCTTTTGTGGAAATAATACTTTTATTGTCTTTAGAGTTCACAGATTATCATAATTCATGTACAAAGCTTCTAAAAAACCAAATAATTTTTTTTAATAAACTAGTCATAAATATAATGCATCAGAAAATAGTCTTTATCCTTATTGTAAATTTTTATAGCTTTCTTTTTAAAGATGTAGAAACGAATCTTCATGCAGTATGAAAGAAACACATATAATTGGGTCATTTTCTCCAATAATTCTACATAAAATACCATCCAAGTTTAAAATTTACTTTGGAAAGAGAAATTTCAGTTCTGAGTATCTGAGACTAGCACTGGTTAGTAGTGCTTTATTTTAGATTTGTAGTAAGTAAATGTCCTCTCTTTTCACCTTTATTCCAGAAAACCACATTCTGAGGCATAGCACATCTTGAACTATCTTGATTAGCTTCAGTTGTCAGACAACCAAATGTGTAAAACACGCATAGAAAAGCCAGTTTTTTCCCTTTAGGATAATCTATTCTGTTATGAATTTGTATGACCTCTACCATATTTGAGCTTAAGATTTCTCATAGGCTGTTAAATGCACTTGCAAATGTCACTCACATGCTTCATTAAGTAGAAAAGTTTTTGGAAAGTGATTACAATTGTGTAACTCTCTGTTGGAAAGTCCTACGCCCTGTGAGATATGCATGTTCAACAGTAAGAACAAGATGTAGAAAGTGGCTGGAGATGGGGGACTGGTTGAGAAAAGCATGTAGTCTAAAGCTGTAACATCCTGGCTATTTGCAACTTCTCCATGAAGGTAGAAAAAAGCAAAAGTATATGAAATTGTAAACTCATGGAACCCCTCCAGATAAGTTAAAAAAAAAACCCAAACCAAAAATCTCCAAACCCAAATGAACTTACGGAGTGTACTCTCTCTCTCTCTCTTTCTCTCTCTTTCTCTCTCTTTCTCTCTCTCTCTCTCTCTCTCTCTGTCTGTCTTTTTTTGAGACAGGGTCTCACTTTGTTGCCCAGGCTGGAGTCCAGTGGTGTGAACATGGCTCACTGCAGCCTCGAACTCTCAGGCTCAAGCAGTCCTCTTGCCTTAGCCTCTCAAGAAGCTGGGACCACAGGTGCACACCACCACACCTGGCTAACCAGAGCTCTTCCATACTCCATATTATGTCTAGTTTATGCTCCATCTACTATTTTCGATGAAATTCTGCTAAATTGAATTTCATCTAGTTTGTTAACTTCCTTTCTAGGTCTTTTTCATGAATATTTTAAGTGTTTGTTTACTTTTAGCTTTTTTTTTTAAGATGAGAAAGATACCACTTGTAATTCTTTAGGTAAGTTGTGTGTGTGTTCATGCACACTAGACTCATATTGTGTGATTTCTCTAAGGACAACATTGCAAATTTTTGTTACTCTTCTTATCCAAATTAATTCTGTGGAGTCACAGGAAGTACATACTTTTTGAAAACTTTAAAAGGAGATAGAATTTTGTCTCACTTCCATGTCCTAACTTTGTTCATGTAACTATTTCATCTGTGGCTATACTGATGCCACCTAACTTGAAAAGGAAATGAAAAGTAGACATTCACAACATGATGATTTGCCAATCAAGACTATTTTTAGTAGTCAGTAAAAATTCCTGACTGAATATCTAATTTAACAAAAAGCGAATGAGCTATGAAGATTGCTGAGAACAGGTAGTTTAAAATTATCAGTCATAATTGGCTTCTAGTGTCTCTCTTAATGTAACAATCCTATTCTGTCATTTTATAATAGTGGTTCTCAAACTTTAGTATACGTCAACTTCAACTAAGCAGTTTGTTAAAGCACAGATTGTTTGACTTCATTTCTAGAATTTATGATTTATGGAATAGGGTATGGGTTGGATAATTTGCATATCTAACCGGTTCCCAGGTGATGCTGGTCTGGGACCACAGTTTAAGATCTACTATTCTAAGGAGTAAGATCAGTCTCTTCCCGGACCTCCCCGCAACAGCTAATCGGAAACGATTTACGTTATTCTTTTTATACTTAACAATGTTGGTTGCTTCTTCTCTGAAAGGATTATTTTGAAGATTTATTATCCCCTCTCCTGAAGATTAGAAGTTAAGGAGAGGGCAGTTTTGTCACTTAGAGGTTAATCTTGAGAACACACAAAAAAATTGTACCACATACAGAAGCCATCTCTCTCATGTAGGGGTCGCCTTCAATTTTGTTTCAAAGTTCTCTACATTTTGTATATCTTTATGCTTCTTTATTGTTGACAAATTAAAAATCCATATTCATACAAATAAAACTATTGAAAACTATAAATGAGTATCAGTACCAGATTCAGCCAGAGAAGCCATAATATTCCACATAGAATTTTGAAAATCCAAATGGCCATACTGCCCAAGGTAATTTATAGATTCAATGCCATCCCCCTCAAGCTACCAATGACTTTCTTCACAGAATTGGAAAAAACTACTTAAAAGTTCATATGGAACCAAAAAAGAGCCCACATTGCCAAGTCAATCCTAAGCCAAAAGAACAAGGCTGGAGGCATCATGCTACCTGACTTCAAACTACCCTACAAGGCTACAGTAACCAAAACAGCATGGTACTGGTACCAAAACAGAGATATAGACCAATGGAACAGAACAGAGCTCTCAGAAATAATGCCGCATATCTACAACTATCTGATCTTTGGCAAACCTGAGAAAAACAAGCAATGGGGAAAGGATTCCCTATTTAATAAATGGTGCTGGGAAAACTGGCTAGCCATATGTAGAAAGCTGAAACTGGATCCCTTCCTTACACCTTATACAAAAATTAATTCAAGATGGATTAAAGACTTAAATGTTAGACCTAAAACCATAAAAAACCTAGAAGAAAACCTAGGAAATACCATTCAGGACATAGGCATGGGCAAGGACTTCATGTCTAAAACAGCAAAAGCAATGGCAACAAAAGCCAAAATTGACAAATGGGATCTAATTAAACTAAAGAGCTTCTGCACAGCAAAAGAAACTACCATCAGAGTGAACAGGCAACCTACAGAATGGGAGAAAATTTTTGCAATCTGCTTATCTGACAAAGGGCTAATATCCAGAATCTACAATGAACTCAAACAAATTTACAAGATAAAAACAAACAACCCCACCAAAAAGTGGGCAAAGGATATGAACAGACATTTCTCAAAAGAAGACATTTATGCAGCCAAAAGACACATGAAAAAATGCTCATCATCACTGGCCATCAGAGAAATGCAAATCAAAACCACAATGAGATACCGCCTCACACCAGTTAGAATGGCAATCATTAAAAAGTCAGGAAACAACAGGTGCTGGAGAGGATGTGGAGAAATAGGAACACTTTTACACTGTTGGTGGGACTGTAAACCAGTTCAACCATTGTGGAAGTCAGTGTGACGATTCCTCAGGGATCTAGAACTAGAAATACCATTTGACCCAGCAATCCCATTACTGGGTATATACCCAAAGGATTATAAAACATGCTGCTATAAAGACACATGCACATGTATGTTTATTATGGCAGTATTCACAATAGCAAAGACTTGGAATCAACCCAAATGTCCAACAATGATAGACTGGATTAAGAAGATGTGGCACATATACACCATGGAATACTATGCAGCCATCAAAAATGATGAGTTCGTGTCCTTCGTAGGGACATGGATGAAACTGGAAACCATCATTCTCAGCAAACTATCACAAGGACAAAAAACCAAACACCGCATGTTCTCACTCATAGGTGGGAACTGAACAATGAGAACACATGGACACAGGAAGGGGAACGTCATACACCAGGGCGTGTTGTGGGGTGGGGGGAGGGGGGAGGGATAGCATTAGGAGATATACCTAATGTTAAATGAAGTCAATGAGTGCAGCACACCAACATGGCACATGTATACATATGTAACAAACCTGCACATTGTGCACATGTACCCTAAAACTTAAAGTATAATTTAAAAAAACATAAAAAAAGAATTTTGAAAATCCTATCAAATAACTAAATAGTCTCACTTTTATGTCTATATTTTTGACAGAATGTTAAAAGGGAATTCCACCTTTGGCTTTCTGAGGGTGCTTCTCCATTTTCTTAGACAGTGGTCTCAGTTGCTTCCTGTTATAAAATAACACTTCAGTAAATTTCTGTAGTGATTTCTCCTTCTACCTTTGCAGACTTCTGTTGTCTAGAGGACAGATATCAAACTCAGGGAAAATGATGGAGTTAAGTGTGTATGTTTAATCTCAAGTGATAAATGTACTGTTTGCTTACTGCTGTAGGCTATAGACATCTCTTTTTATATGAAGGCAGCCAAACACATACCCAATTTAGAACAATTTTATTAATCCACTCTGTAATAGTCTAATCTCTACAAACCTTATAAATTACAGCTTATATTGTCAGAGGAACTCGGAAATTCTTTAGGTGATAATATTTCTTTCCATGTGAAAAAGCTTGAAATAATTACAACATTAAAATTATTTTGGCTGGTCGCAGTGGCTCATGCCTGTTATCCCAACACTTTGGGAGGCTGAGGTGGGTGGATCACCTGAGGTCAGGAATTTGAGACCAGCCTGGCCAATGTGGCAAAACCCTGTCTCTACTAAAAATACAAAAATTAGCTGGGCATGGTGGCACGTGCCTGTAATCTCAGCTACTTGGGAGGCTGAGACAGGAGAATTGCTTGAACTCAGGAGGCGGAGGTTGCAGTGAGCTGAGATTGCGCCACTGCCTCCAGCCTGGGTGACAGAGCAAGACTCCATTTCAAAAAAAAAAAATTGAGGAGAAATAGTGTATATTTCATGTCATCTCAAAGCCTTATATTTTTAATAAGTTCAGGGTTTCTTTTAATAGGTTAGATAGATCTAAATAATTCAAAAATTGGATTCACTGCATTTGTATTTTTACAGGGTTCCCTGTGGCATATTATAAAAATGGCTACAGATTTCTTTCACCCCTGTATGTGCATTACTTTATATTGTGACTTTCCATTTTCCTTCCATAAAAGGGTGGAGGCTGTTTGTTGATTCTTTGGCTCAGAACATGGCATGCAAATTACTTTGGACAATGAGGAAAATATGTCACAAGGATAAGCTTTTAAAATGCCATGCAGTGGGGCTTGCTTTTTGCTGAATGTGGAACCTCAGATACATCATATGAATGAACATAGGCTATACTGGTGGAAAATTAGAAGCAATGTAGAAGAGAACTGAAGCATCTTGGCTTCTCTTGAGCTAACCAGCTAGATATGTATGTTAGACCACCCTAGACCAAAGATCAGCAAACTATGGCCCGTGAGTTGAATACAGCCCATCAGCAGCTTGTGCAAATAAAGTTTCATTGAAACACAGCCATGTGTATTTATGTACGTATTGTCCATGGCTGCTTTTGCACTAAAGCAGCAGAGTTGAGTGGCTGCAAGGGAGACCCTATGGTCCATAAGGTCTCGTACAGGAAAGGTTTGCTGACCTCTGCTGTAGATCTTTTAGTCTCAGGTAAGCTGGCCCAAATCAGAAGAACCATCCAGCCAGCCCACAAAATCATAAAAAATAATACATGTTTGTTGCTTAAAGCTGCTAAGTTTTGGGGCGTTTTTTTTTAATGCAGCAGAAACTGATACTAACTGAAACTAACTGATAACTAACTCCATCCCTACCACCTCAACCCCAAGCTTTACTGTTATCTTTCTTAATAATGCCCATTCTCTGATGCTCTTAAGCTTGGAGGTTTGGCCCATAAGCTCAGTGAGTATAAGAGGTGAAATAATCTTGGAGATTATTTCTTGGCTCCAGTTTGCAGCCAAGAAAATAAAACCCAGGGAGAGTAACTTAAGGCTGCAGAGATAGTAGTCTTTGCCAACTGACTGGGAATAGGCATTTCACTTGTGCAATTCAAACCTTTCTTCCTTTCCAAGTTGATTGTAAAAATGCCTTGATTTGATTATCTGAGGAAGTGATTCAACATTTGTTTAGTTATTCTTAAGGCAACTTGATCTTCTTTTATATTTTTTTCTAACAAGGGCTTTGAAAATAGGGGGATGTAATGACTTGTGGTCACTGAGAATTCTGCTACAATGGTGTTTGAGAGGACTGATTTAGGGAAGTGACACTTCATCTTTAATCACATCCAAATGGGCAGCTTGGTCTAATGGCTATGTATAATTTTTTTTTTGATTGCTTGTTTCCCAGTTTCCCTGAGTAACTCTGATAAACTTCAGATATATTATTTTATTAATTAGATAAATTCATTAACTGGTTTGCATTTACCTTTCTCAAAAACCTTTATTTGGATTGTATGGCAGACACTTGGGGTGCAAATTGTCACAGCTCTTTTGTCCACTTGATTTCAGCACTAAAGTCGTGGACAGTTCCCTCCCCTTGTCTGCTTTCTGCACCAAGTACTCTGTAGGCATACGCTCGCTGTTCTGCTTTCTTGAAACCTGGACAAGCCATTCAGCTCCAAGCAGGTGCAACCTTGAAGTTCAAAGAGAGGTCATACACTGGGGCAATCCTTCATCAACAGAGGATGAGCGTTGATGGAAACATGACCCAGAATCCCTCTACAGGGACATTTGGAGGCTTTTTCTCCACAGTTCCTTAGAGGGTTTCCCACAGGACTCAGCTAAATGGCCAACTGCTTCATTGCACACCTTGTTAACTTGTTAACATCTTTCTCACAGGAACGTACTCCAAGATCTTATTCAGTTATTGCATCTAACTCCATGCCCAGTGTCTTTGGATGATGTGTAATTTTTCTCCCTCAAGTATCAATCTGGTTCCCCATAGTTCAGGTTTGTAGAGAAAATAGAACTTAATCTTCTTTTTCACATATACAATAATGGATTACAAATGCTAATCCATTACTATTGTCTACACATTCATAAAAGGGGAGAATGGGAAACACTTTATTTCCCTAGAAAGGAACAATGAAGACTTTTGCTAATTAAGGAATGAATCATGAAAGGCCAGAGGAAGGAGGGGTGGTTCTGGAGGAAGGAAAGAAGGATGAAAGAATGGCTAATGTGTAGACAACCAGTGTAGACAACCAATGTAGACAACCAATGTTGTATATCTGCTGGTATACCACAAAAGTATTTTCTATTTTGTTCTATTGAGATTTTAAAAATCTGATTTGTATCAAATGACTTTTCAGCATCTATCAAGATAATCCTATGCTTTCTATTTTACTTATTAATACATGTATTGGTAGATATATTAATATAAAACTAGTAACAAGCTCTATTTGTTCATTATATATTATACTTTTAATACATTTCTGATTTGATTTGTATGGTATTTATTTAGTCTGTTTGATTGTATTACATGTCAGATTAATCTGACATTTTTTGTCTGTTTGCTTATCGCCTGCTAATCTTATTTTCAAGATTGTTTTAGCTGCATAATAAGAATTAGGGTGCTTCCCATTTTGTCTATTCCTGGAATATTTTAAACAGTATGGGCATTGTCTAGTTTTTGTATCTTTAAAAGAACTCAGCAGCAGTACAGTTTCATTGCAGTGTTTTTGTAGAGGTTATTTTTAATAACCCAGAAATTAAGCCCAGTACCCAGCAGTGATCTTTTCTGCTCTTCTCCCTCCTCCCACACCCCACCCTTAAGTAGACCCTAATGTCTTGTTGTTTCCATCTTTGTGTTCCTACGTTCTCATCATTTAGCTGCCATTAAGTGAGAACATACAGTATTTGGTTTTCTGCCATTTCGATATTTCTAACGAGATTATATCATGGTATTCTTCAGCAACTTGCTTTTGATTATGTGGCCTTGGGTTGGCCAACTAAATCCTCCCCTCTTGGGTGTAGTATATGATTTTCCTCATTCCTTAAATGATTTCGTGATAGTCTGTTGTTGTTTAATTTGGTTAAATGTTTTCCTTTTTTTAAAGTTATACTTTAAGTTCTGGGGTACATGTGCACAATGTGCAGGTTTGTTACATAGGTATACATATGCCATGGTGGTTTGCTGCACCCATCAACCCATCATCTACATTAGTTATTTCTCCTAATGCTATCCCTTGCCTACCCCCGACCCCCAACCAGCCCCCGTGTGTGATGTTCCCCTCCCTGTGTCCATGTGTTCTCATTGTTCAACTCCCACTTATGAGTGAGAACATGCAGTGTTTTGTTTTCTGTTTTTTGTGTTAGTTTGCTCAGAATAATGGTTTCCAGCTTCAGTGATGTCCCTGCAAAGGACATGAACTCATTCTTTTTCGTGACTGCATAGTATTCCATGGTGTATAGGTGCGGCATTTTCTTTATCCGGTCTATCATTGATGGACATTCCAGTTGGTTCCAAGTCTTTGCTATTGTGAATAGTGCCGCAATAAACATACTTGTGCATGTGTCTTTATAGTAAAATGATTTATAATCCTTTGGGTATATACCTAGTAATGCGATTGCTGGGTCAAATGGTGTTTCTAGTTCTAGATCCTTGAGGAATCGTCATACTGTCTTCTACAATAGTTGAACTTATTTACACTTCCACCTACAGAGTAAAAGCGTTCCTAGTTCTCCACATCCTGCCCAGCATCTGCTTTTTTTCTGACTTTTTAATGATCACCATTGTAACTGGCATGAGATGGTATCTCTTTGTGGTTTTGATTTGCATTTCTCTAGTGACCAGTTATGATGAGCTTTTTTTCATATGTTTGTTGGCTGCATAAATGTCTTCTTTTGAGAAGTGTCTGTTCATATCCTTTGCCCACTTTTCGACAGGGTTGTATTTTTCTTGTAAATTTGTTTAAGTTCTAAGAGCCAAAATTAACAAATGGGATCTAATTAAACTACAGAGCTTCTGCGCAGCAAAAGAAACTATCATCAGAGTGAACAGTCAACCTATAGAATGAGAGAAAATTTTTGCAACCTATCCATCTGACAAAGGGTTAATATCCAGAATATTTTCATTTTAAAGGACAAATAAAGATTTCTTTCTATGACAAGTAGGATGTCAATGGAAACTTCGTGTTTGTGCTGGTACTAATTTCTAATGTTTCTGTGGAATGATCTCCCAGAAGCAGACTGGCTGGCTTAAAGTTCATTCACATATAAAGTTTTATATTTCTTCCTAGCTAAATTGCCGATTTATATTATTTGTCCATTTTTTTCTATTGAGATACTTGTCTTTTTCTTATAACTTTATAGGAACTTTTGATGTAATATAGATATTATTTGCTTCATAGAGCACATATAGCTTCAGTGTTTTTGTAGATTTTAATCTTTGCTTATGGTATTTGTGTTAAACTGAATTTTAATTTTGGTGACCTTAGTTTTTATGGTTCTCATCTTGCTTACAAAGTTCTTCACCTAAATCTTATAAATTATTACTGTATTTGTTGGAATATTTGTTTTGTATTCACTATGTTTAGTTTTAATGAGTACAGCTTATTTTTTCTCAAATAGCCAGTTGTCTGATAGCATTTACTGAATGGCTATTTCTTTATTGATAAGAATTTATATATCACATTCTCAATGAATATGAAAGTATAAGCATGTGTTCATTTTTATGCTTATTTCTGAATTAACAAGCCATTTTAATTACTCAGTCTTTATTGTAAGTTTTGAGATTCCTTGCTATTTTTGTTTCAAAAATGTATAGGTTTGCCTTGAGTACTTACTTTCCCTTATGAACTTTAAAATCAGTATGCTATTCCCCAGTCAAAAAATAAATATGTATTAGAAATTGGATTGAGATTGTATTTACTATAAAGATTTGGAGGATTTGTTCTAGCCAGTTTCAGATTGTTATTACAGCATAAATAGCCAGTCTCCTTGAAATGCATTAAAATATTGGTTAAAAGAAAATAACACTCTGCATAAAACTAGAGTGTTATTAAAGTTTACCTATGAATGTATGCAAGCTGCAAAAGCAAAATAACCATTTAAAAAATAAATATATGGTATCTTTTTACCTTCTGCAAGATTAATTTTGATCCTGAATATTATAGAACTGATGAGGAGAATGATAATTTTAAGCTTGGCTTCATTTTGATTCCATAGTTTGGAGTTTATACATCTGAAGACTACTGTCACAGATATATTTCTGTAAAACTGAGAATGTAAATGAAAACTCAAAATTCCATTTCTGTGGATGCATGTCAGTATTGCTTTTTTTCTGTACTAATTAAAAATGTCAGTGTATAAGGTTAGTTACATATTATGTATCAAATTATTTTGTTGACAGTATAGACTTGTTAAGTACATATTACAATGTAATAAAGTGGATTGGCTATAATTTTTTGCCACGTACTCTATGCATAGTTTAAAGGAAGTTATCTCTTACTTCCTAAGGTTAACTACTATTAATTTTGAATATTTTCAGATAGCTTTCTTTTAATTTACATGTGTATGCATAATATGTCTGTATTTCTCAAACACAGTGGTATCTGAATGTATATATGGTGTGCCACCTCAATTATTTTACTTATATTTTGGGAGAATGTTTTATGTTAGAACACATAGGTATTCCATTTTCTTTTTAACATCTAAATATAATTCCACGTAGTAGATTATCATAATATGTACAATTTTTTAAATTGAGTCACTTAAGTTATCTTAATTTTTATTATTATAAGCAATGCTTTCATAAATGCTTTTGTGCACATATTGAAGTATTTCTGAGGGATAAATTTATAGCAGCGACGTACCTGGATCTATGTTTGTGCACATTTTAATGTTCTCCAAAATGGTTGTGATATTTTACATTCTTGCCAGTAGTATAAAGACATGACAACAGTAAATTTTATCAGTTATTAAAATTTATGCTAGGCTGATGATAAATTTGAATTCCTATGTTTCCTAATGATTTTATCATTTCAAATGTTTATTTGAAATTTGTATTTCTTCTGTTAATTTCTTATTCATATATCCCAGGGACATTTATATTTATTTAAAAATAATTTATAGGTATTCTCTATACAGTATAGTTAAGAGATTTTTGTGATTCAAAATTTGGCTTTTTAAAAGTCAAATTATAAATTTTTATGGTATTGGGATTTAGTTTTGTTTAAGGCCTTTCCTATCAAAATATAATTTCCTAGATTTTCTTCTAAAAGTTTATATTTTTATTGTTTACATTCAGATGTTTATTTATTATTATTTTTTTGAGTCAGGGTGTCACTGTCATTCAAGTTGCAATACAGTGGCTGCAAGATCATGGCTCACTGCAGCCTCAAACTCCTGTGGCTCATGTAATCCTCCCACCTCAGCCTCCTGAGTAGTTAGGATTACAAGTACACGCTATCATGACTTACTAATTAGGTTTTTTTTTTTTTTTTGTAGAGATAGATTCTCACTGTGTTGCCCTGGTTGTTTCTGAACTCATGGGCTCAAGCCATCTTCCTGTCTCGGCCTCTCAAAGTACTGGGATTACAGGTGTGAGCCACCGCTGCCAGAACATTTAGATCCTTAGTATGGCAGGAATTTATTTTTCTAAATGAGTGATATAGAGATCTGTCTTTAGTTTTTTAAGTATATAGCTGACTATTTTAATGCAACCTTCCCAAATTATCTGAAATGTCACTTGCTCATATATGAATTCCTTGTATGTGCATAGGTCTGTTTTGCACTGTTTAGGGTGATTTATCTACTTCACTGTTCCTTGGGGTTCCAAAACTTTCTGTTATGTTTTGGTATTTGAGTAGTCAAGTGAATAAATCTTTATTCTTTTTTATTTCTTTAAGATTTTATTGCCTATTTTGCCCATTTACTTTTTCAATTGAATGTAGAATAACTTTGGAAAGTTCTATAAAATGAAAGTTTGCATTTGATTAAAATTACATTGGTTTGATAGATTTATTTAAGAAAAATAAATAGGCTTATGGTACTTTTCCCTTCAATCCAAAACATGGTGTTCCTCTCTCTGTGTTCTGGTCTCATCTTATGCCCATGAATAAGGTTTAAATATAATAACTTTGTTTATATATCTCTTGAATATTCTCATGTTAATTCTTAAGTATTTGCTAGTTTTTATTACTATTATAAACTGAATCTTTCTTAAACTAAAAAGAGTGCTTCAGCCAAAAATTGTTGTGCACTTGCTGAAATACTCAACTGCTATTATGTCTAGTTTGCCAGTCTCCAAATACATTTTAAGGTGGAAGTGGTTTTGAAAATTGTTTAAAAATCAAGGATCTAGTATTTCATTTTTCTGTCATCAAAAAATCTTGTCTGTTTGATACTTGTTTGAAACTGTCAATATATGCAATTTTCATTCCCTTTTTATTCTATCTTATTATTCTATATTCCATGTTTTGTCTGTTATTGGCACTCATCAGCAGTCATGAACTTTCCATGCATCTGTCAATTTTTCTCCATCCTTTGGGGGAAAGAAATTTATCATACAGAGTACAGTAATTTTATTGTACTTAGGAACATCTTACTTCTTTGAATGTCTTATTAGAGCTCCAGAGTGAGAACTGTAAGAAAAATATGACTTGAATAACTATAATTTTTCCAACCTTTTTTAGTGCCTCCTCTCAAATGTGTCACTACCAATGCAGTGTTTGTGGCATAATAGTGTAAACAGTTGTTTATTTATAAAAACATTTTAATCCAAATTTTTTTTGGCATCTTACATATCATCAATATACTTTCTATGTTGTGGTATTTCTAAAATCTTGGACATAGTTATTCTGGGCATAGTTATTTCTTGGGTACAGCCTAGAAAGTAGCATTTGGATATTTCAAATCTGATGACTAAATGGCACAAGTTAAATTGAAGCCAAGAGTTCTACTAAATTTAACCTTAATTTTACCTAAATTTAGTATTACATCGGCTGTTATTGGCACTTAGGTTTCTTATGCCTTATAGTCTTAGCCACTAGTATATAAACACCAAAACACAATTCTTGAAGATATAAAAATGAGAACTCATGTTTTCAAGCACTTAATCAATTCGAGGTACATTTAATTCCTAATGTCCACACTATTCTGACTTTTTTTTTTTTTTTTTTTGAGAGAGAGAGTCTTTGTCACCCAGGCTGGAGTGCAGTGGCGTGATTTCGGCTCACTGCAACCTCCAGCTCCTGGGTTCAAGCGATTCTCTTGCCTCAGGCCTCCTAAGTAGCTGAGATTGCAGGTGCACACCACCATGCGCAGCTAATTTTTGTATTTTTAGTAGCAATGGGGTTTTGCCATGTTTCCCAGGCTGGTCTCCAACTCCTGACCTGAAGTGATCCACCCACCTCAGCCTCCCAAAGTGTTGAGATTATGGGTGTGAGCCACCGCACCTGGCCTATTTTCTGACATTCTAAGTGCAGTACAATGTAGAGTCTTTAAAAGTGTGGATAATGCATTTCCATTTTTAGTTGTTAAGGAACACCCATAGTGAAAGGGTAGTTTCCCTCAATTATGAAACATTAGGTTGTGATGTTATATGCAGAAATTTTATTTAATGATAAACATAACAGCTTGGGATTTGACATGGTGACAATGGCTAGAAAAGTGCAGCTTAAGTGCTTTTCAAGCTGTGCTCGCTTCATTCATGCAGAATTGCTGTCTTTGCTGACTTCTGGTTTCTTGCTTAGGCGCTGACAAGAGAAAGTATCTGTCTGTAGTTTCTAATGCTAGTGTTAGTCTAATCATAAAGCCAGCACACCTTTGTCTCATATAACACAAAGTTATTAATCAGCTCCCCAGTGTCTCTTGTAGAAAGAATAAGAGGAAGTATTTTAAAAATACATATTCTATAAATATATTCTTATTGCCCATTCTTAGAGTTTTCATTTGTTGAGCATCAGTGTACCAGGTAATTTACAGACTTCTACAATCTTCATAATTATGGTGTAGGATAAATTTTTTTCCCTAGTTTACAGAAATGACTATTTTTTGTAGTTGTATGTGAAAATTATAGAACAGTTTTGGGGATCTGCACAATGTTATGTTCTCACACAGAGAATTTGCCTTTGTTTCTTGTATGCAGGTAATTTGAAGAAGAACAATTCAATCTCTTTGGGAATTAAGTTGATTTGCAGCTCTATTTAAGTTTCTAGAAGAGCTGTTCTATATCTAGTTGCCCTTTCTCCAATAGCATAGCCCTTCATGAGTCCCAGCTGAAAGCTAGGAGTGTTTACTAAGCTCCTTCCCTCTCCAATTTTTGTTTTCTCAGTCTCATGAACCACTGAACTCCCTGCTGAACTCTGCTCACCTTTTCAGCCTTTGAGTTGCTGCTTCCTGTGTGGCTTTTTAGTCTGTCAGCCAGCACTTTAAAAAAAAATCTATGTGTATAAATAAAACTACCATGTGACCCAGCAATCCCACTACTGGATATTTGTCCAGAGCAAAGGAAATCAGTATATCAGAGATATTTGCACCCCTGTGTTTACTGCAGCACTATTCACAATAGTCAAGATTTGAAATCAACCCAGGTATACAATATCAGATTAATGGGTAAAGAAAATATAACATATATACACAGTGGAATACCATTCAGCTATAAAAAGAATGGAATCCTGCCATTCCTCTCATCCATGCTAACATGGATGGAATTGGAGGACATTACGTTGAGTGACATAAGCCAATCGTGGAAAGATAAGTACAGCATGTTCTCACTCATATGTGGAAGCTAAGAAAGTTGATCTCATGGAAGTAAAAAGTAGCACAGAGGATATTAGAGGCTGGGAAGTGAGAGGGGAGAGGGGACATAGGGAGAGATCTGTTAAAGGAGACAAAATTACAGCTAGTTAGGAGGAATAAGTTCTAGTGTTCCATAACACTGAAGGATGGCTGTAGTTAATAATATATATTTTTTCAAATAGCTAGAAGAGGCTATTGGATGTTCCCAAAGCAAAGAAATAGTAAATATTTGAATGATGGTTATGCCAGTTACCCTGATTTGATCGCTATACATTTTACGTATCAAAAATACACTATGTATGCCATAAATGTGTACCATTATTTTGTGTCAATTAAAAAATAGAATTTTTTAAAAAAGTCAATGACTTGAGGAAAAATATGATGAATTTGGGAGTTACTGTTCTGTACTTCCCTTCTCTCAGGGATGTCAGCTGTCAAGTCCTTGAAACTTTGGTTGCACATTGCCTTCAGGTTTTAAATTAATTAGTTAATATTTTTTATATCCAGGATTTCTAGTTGTTTTCAGCAACAGCTAGCCGATTGCAGGTAGTCCTCTATAACTGTAAGTGGAAGTCTTTCCTGGAGTCCTTCTTCTGGAAGCTTATTGATTTTGTTCTGGAAACAAATCCAGTATTATTTTGAATCACATTGATTTGGTTATTGTCCGTATTTTACCAATAACAATTCACAGTCCATGAAAGCTGGAAGCATGTAGTGCTTCTACAGTATTTCTCTTACATGGTAAGCTTTGTCCATCTGACAGGCAGTTGACAGGTACCCACTTCCAAGGCTGCTGCTGCTAATGTACAACTAGCACAATGACACACAGTAAAATGTTATAAGAATTCAGGAGCATTTCCCAACCCATCTTCTGGTTATAATTTAGAATATACTAGATCTTTAAAAAATTAAAAAAAAATTTTTTTTGGGGGGAGACGGAGTTTTGCCATGTTGTCCAGATGCAGTATTTTGAGCCTATTGTGTCTATAATGTAAAGACAATTAGAAAATTTGACAAATTATCCCATATTAGATAATCCCTTGTCATGAATTGCATTACCCTGACTGACATTTTTCTCACTAGGTGAACCATGAGGCGCTAGATGAAACAGTGATGATTAACAAGGGTATGTATTAGAATCACTTGGAGGGTTTGGACTATAGATCACGCTTCAGGTCCCATCCGGGGAGATTCTGATTGAATTGATCTGGGGTGAGATACAAACGTCTTCCACTTCATATTCCTGATCCTCTGATTCCTACTTAGCCAAGGTGTCCTCTTCTCTGTAATATTTTCTTTTACTTCCCTGGACTCTATTTTTTCTCTTCTCTGAATTTCCAAGTTTACAATACTCCCAGGGCTCTTATGTATATACTCATTTCTTATTAAATCATCTTTTTTTCTTAATTCAACTTTTAATGTTTTTACATTTTTCATTCATTTATATTCAGTCATATATCCCAACTGATGTTTAGCATATTTTATATTATTATCATTATAGTTTTTCTTGTGTCATTCATAATCAAATCATATGGTCTTACCTCACCACCTAAACTGTCAACCCTTTGATTAGGGACTATATCTCGTATTTATTTTGTAAAACGATAGACACAGCCCTGTCCCTGGTGAAGAAAACATTCTTAAAGATTAAAAACAAGCAAAACAAACAATATCATCCAGGGAAAAGCACTACCTTTATGTAAGAAAATACTTTGATAAGCCACTTATAATTGAATGTAAGTATTTGATGGTGGGCCACTAAGGCTGAAGACTACACCTCAGATAGTCAATGCAATTGCTAAATGTCTTTATTTTTATTTTTAGAGATAGGGTCTCATTCTGTCATCCAGGCTGGAGTGCAGGGGCACAGTCTTGGCTCACTGCAGCCTTGACCTCCTGGGCTCAATTGATCTGACCACCTCAGCCTCCCTAGTAGCTGAGACCACAGGTGCATGCCACCACATCTGGTTAATTTTTGTATTTCTCTTTTTTTTGAGCGACGGGTTTTCATCATGTTGCTTAGTCTGACCTCAAACTCCTGGGCTTAAGCGATCTGCCTGCCTCAGCCTTGCAAAGTGCTAGGGTTACAGGTGTTAGCCACTGCACCCAGCCTTTACTTCAGAATGGAGAGAAATGCAGGGGTGATGGAAAAGCAAAAAACTAGATAAGACAGAAGGAAACTGAGAGAGAAGACAAGACAGTGGGGTGTAGCTGAGCAACCAGCTTAGTCAGGTGCCTGGAGAAATTTTAATAAAAGGGAATCCTTATTCAATTTTAAGTTATCTTGCTACACTTAAAAAGTAATAAACTCTCTGTTTCACCTAAGAAATCAGTAAAGAAGTTTGCTATACGTTACCCTATAAAACCTACCATTTAGTTTAGTTTTTTTTCTTTATTTCCATATGAATGAAACATGGGCAAGTGAATGCAGTAGATAGGATGCTGCTTGAACTGAGCTAATTCGGTGAAAGCCACACCTTGGAGTCAGAACTGACCACTTGTCAGCCCCTGTGTAGACATCTCAGATATGCAATATAATACAGATAATTCAAGCCAATTTCATTTAAATGTTAAATTATTTAAGCTTTAAGACTTTAAGAATTAAGATCTTAAACTACTGCATGGGCTATAGAAATAACTGCTTTTTCTTAGCTGGTGTAAGGAACATGTGTATATATTTACGGCAAACTGCCTGGGATTAAATCCTGGATACACCGTATTACCTTGGGAAAGTTACCCAGTTTATTTCTGCCTCAGATTTCTTAACAATGGAAGTAATAATAGTCCCAACCTCAGAGGGTGGCAATGAAGATAAAAACGAGTTAAGACACTTAAATCCTTTAGCCAAGTCCCTGAATGGCACATGCAGGAATGCAAACAGTGTTAACAACCATTATCATTTTACTGCTGTGGTGTAGTTCTCAACCCTGCTTTGCATCAGAGTCACCTGCGGTATCTGAAAAAATGTACATCCTCAGGTTCTAGCCCACACCGATTAAGCAACATTTCTGGCATTGGAAATTGGGCATGCATAGAAAAAAACCACAGGGATCCTGAGAGACAGTCAACTCTGCAGAGCACTTCTGGGATATGTTTGCAGGTAGCAAAATGTGAAGATAAGTGTGAATGGTGAGCTCCTATAGAAATTAGATCACTAGAGACACATAACTCAAGCTACCAATCCCCAAACTCATTAATATCAAAGTGAGTACTGTCCAAAAGTCTTTGGCTGTCAAATGGAGATGTGAGAAACCAGCTGTTGAACACCTTTCTGGGTCTAGCTGGAACCCAACCTTGAGGAAAGAATGTTTGTCATTCCAGCTGGTTCTTAGTGAAAGAAAATACCATTTTTCTCTCTGCTTTGAGAATGAATTCAAGGATCCGGAGAACATAATTGGCGTCTATGATGATGAATGTTTACATGACAATTCTGAGCTGTCTTTTCTTCAGTGTGAACCTAACTGTTATTGCTTTATAGGATTTTGCATTTTAGAAGACTAGAATGACAGTAGCAATTATGTCATGACCTCAGGAGGAGGTAGACTTTTCCAGATAGTTGTGATTTTTCTGGAATCCCTCTTGCCTGACATTGACAATTACACAGCCACTATTTGTGTTGCTCAGTCTGACACCTGACCACAGGTACATGCTTGTAAGTTCTTGCTCAGATTCTTCAATAATTCTTTATGATTGTGTTTCCAGGATAATAAAGATGAACCCTGTGGTTGGCATTCAAGATTCTCTAGTGTGAGTCTCAGTTACTTTACTCTTACTTTAGCCAGTTGAGCCTGTTTCTGGTATACCAAACATTTGGGAGATAGAGATGATGTGATTGTTACACTTAGACTAGCAGACTCAGCTCTTCTCTCCTGACCTTCCCCCTGTAGCCTAATGATAGGCCAGCAATAGTAATAAGAAGGCAAAAACTTGTCTTAGTAATATGGATTTTAGGCACAACCATATACAGTATCTATCAAATTATCATTTGGAGGAGGGCAGAAGGCTATAATGGTTAAAACCATGTACTTTGGAGATAGATTTTGCTTCAGGATGTTCCTTAACCTCTTCATGCTTCTATCTGTAAAATGGGGATAAATCGTAGTAAGTAATTCATAGATACAGGAGAAGGAATTGAGTTTTATTTTCCTTTCTATTTTGTTTTGTTTATTTAGTTCTAGTTTATTTTAATTTTATTTTGTTTTACCTATAGAACAGTGCCTGTCACATAGTAAGTCTTATATTGGTGTTTGTTAGAGGGAAAGAAAAAGTTACAGTGGTGGAAGTTCTTAGCACAATGGAGTCTTCCAAGCATGGCTTCCTCTACTGATTCTTGCCTAGTATTAAGATGTTAGACTCTGATCTTAATGTTTGACCTATTCTTTACCATATTGATTACATACTTATTCTTTACCATATTGATTACATCCTGGGTTTGTCAAAAGTGAAAGGAATAATTCTTACCCTTGTTATTTTAACCAGTATTTTTTTTTTACTTTTATCTAAAAGGGCATTTTTTACAACTATTATAATTTTTCTAGAGTATAACCAAGTCCCACTTGAGTATTCCCTCTTTGCTACTTTCTGGAGGAATTTTGGGTTTCATATCTGGTTTCAAAAGTACAGCAAAGAAAGGAAAACTAGAGTCTTATGCTCTGCTGGTGTGTCCTTCATCTTTCGATCTCTCCTCAATTCCTGTGTTTGGGTCATTTTATAGTTTCTGCAGAACTAGAACTTTGCTGCTTAAAATCATCCCTGGACTCTTAGTCATTGGCCAGCCCAAGCATGCTGTTGGTTCTTGATATGATTTGGTTGTGTCTCCACTCAAATCTCATCTTGAATTCCCACATGTTGTGAGAGGGACCCAGTGGGAGGTAATTGAGTCATGCGGACAGGTCTTTCCTGTGCTGTTCTCATGATAGTGAGTAAGTCTCACAAGATCTGATGGTTCTATAAGGGGGGAGTTTCCCTGCACAAGCTCTCTCTCTTTGCCTGCTGCCATCCATGTAAGATGTGACTTGCTTGCTTCTCCTTGCCTTCCACCATAATTGTGAGGCCTCCTCAGCCACATGAAACTATAAGTCTATTAAACCTCTTTCTTTTGTAAATGGCCAAGTCTTGGGTATGTCTTTATCAGCAGCATGAAATGGACTAATACAGTTCTCCACTCATATTTCTCCACTCTTATTTCCTTACTACATTAGTGCCTGCCATCAGACTTCCAGACACTGTGGCCTGCTGGAGGACTTCCAGAGGACTTTCTCTGCTGCTAAAGAATGCACCTCTGCCTGTGCCCATGACTGGCCCAAAGTGCAGGAGAATTGACATTGCCCAACCAACGACTGATAAATATACCATGTTCCTTCCTTCTCAGGTTAAATCTAGGGCTTTTCCAGTGGGATTGAGCTCTAGAAACTGTCTCTATTGAATGCCTCACCATCCTTCACTGACTTCTCCACTCCCTAACTGTTGTTCTTTCCCTCTGCAAATAAAAGACTTGGACTCCAATACTTATATCAGCTTCTGCTTCTGGGGGAACCCATGCTCAGGCCTACATGTTCTTCCAATGTGTAGCATAAAGGTTGGAGTGATAAAGTCCAATTTGATCTGTTTTGCAGGTGCAGCAGGTACTGGGGACTGGTTGCCACCATTACAGCATTAGTTGGTGCTATAGACTGAATGTAAGTGTCCCCTGAAATTCGTATGTTGAAACCCTAATCCGCAATGTGATGGTAATTGGAATTGGGGCATTGGGAAGTAATTAGGTCATGAGGGTTGAGCCCTCATGGAGGGATTAGTGCCCTTGGAAGAAGAGGAAATGACAAGAACCTCCTTTCACCCCCCAGTCTCTGTGCATGCACCAAGCAAAGGCCATGTGAGGACATACCAGGAAAAGGCCCTCACCAGACACCAAATCTGCCAGCACTCCAGTCTTGAACTTCCCAGCTTCTAGAACGATGAGAAATAAATTTCTATTGTTTAAGCCACCCAATGTAGAGTATCTTGTTATAATGGTCTGGAATGACTAAATCAGTTGGTGACAGAAGTGATATGGGAGATAACATCAAGTAAAGAGTTTATATACCATGTAAAGAGCAAAAGTGCTTAAGGGGCCAGGTGCGGTGGCTCACGCCTGTAATCCCAGCACTTTAGGAGGCCGAGGCAGGTGAATCACCTGAGGTCAGGAGTTCAAGACCAGCCTGGCCAAAATGATGAAACCTCATCTCTACTAAAAATACAAAAAATGAGCTGGAAGTGGTGGTGTGTGCCTGAAATCCCAGCTATTTGGGAAGGTGACACAGGAGAATCTCCTGAACCCAGGAGGCAGAGGTTGCAATGAGCTGAGATTGCGCCACTGTACTCCAGCCTGGGTGACAGAGAGAGACTCTGTGTCAAAAGAGAAAAGAAAAGTGCCTAAGGGATAAATACATCCTTGCATTTTTATTTTGAGTCCTCTTCCTAGTTTTACTCTGGATCAAGTATCAGGGCTGCTTCAGAGATTACATGGAACAATTACTAGAAATACATGCTGAATAGATGTGCCATTCCAGGTCTTTAAAAATGACATATACCAGCCCTATGTATATGAGGACTAAGCAACTCAAAAATTCCTTGCAGACTACTATATACATGTCTTAAATCCCCTCCTCTCTTGCCCCATCAACCCTTCAATGAGTCTCTATTTCCCACTCTTTGTGGACATTCAGAGACTATATTTGGACCCCTTCCCATAGATACAAACCCATTTTCTCTATTACTACCTCCTATATATCCTTGACTTCAGTGAATTTGTTATGTTCATTTTTCCCCCAAATACAGGATGTTCATTTTTGGATATGGCTGTTTTCTCCAGTTTTTTCCCACCTGGATTTCCTTCTCATTCTTCTCTGTTGAACAAAATTCTATTCTCCGCTCAGGCTGCATCCACTGGGATACATTTTAATTAGAAATAGCAGAAAACTCAACTGATAGTGGTAAAATGAATACGAGGTTTATTTATATCATACAACAAGAAATTTGGAAGTAGGATATCTTAGGCTGGTTGATTAGTATAATGGCTTCATACCTCAGTTCCTTTTGTGCTTAAACTTTTATGGCCATGGTTCCAAAAGGCTGTTGTACCTCTAGGCATTGTATCCATATTCCAGGTAGAAGAAAGGGAAGGAATAAATGGCAAAAGCTAAATGCCAAAATGTATACCTTTTTTCATTTTAGAAAGCCTGTCTAATGACTTCTGCTTAAGTTTCACTGGCTGGAAGTGAGTTGCATGGCTAAACTCAGCTGTGGGGGATGCTGGAAGGATTTCTTAACACTCTAGGCTCCATTTCAGAGAAAATTCAGGGAAAACAAAATTGTGGAAGATTTTTGTGTAGCTGATTCACAGCATCCAAACATTCAGCTTTTTAAATTCCATGAACTCCAGCAACATTTATTGATGGCAGCCATTTTGTTTTTTAAATTTAAGCCATGATGTTACAGATGAAAAAATATTATAGATATATGTTTTAGCTTTTTGACTGGATTTGAAACAAATGTGAATTTCATCTTGTCATATGACTAGCAACTACTACTTACAAGTTTCTTGAAAATAAACATATGCCATTGAGGATGAATTAAGCAAATGAAGAATAACTGTTGCAAACCGGACTGGCCAGATCCATGATCATGGGTTCACTGGCTCTTCCTCCTTCTTGCTGATACTAGGTAAGCCCCAGATTTCGTGGATGTGGTCAAATCCATGTGCTAAGAGGTCAAAGCCAAGTGCTAAGAGCTGAAGAGATGTGAATAAAAAGCCCATAGGAAGATGAGTATAGGATGTTTTTCGAAATCCTAATGTATGTCAGTTGTGGGTAAAGAAACAGTATTGATGTAATTCTCATTAGACAGTGAAGGAAATCTATTGGCGGGCATTCAAAGAAGTCAAACAACTTGCGTTAGATAATATAATGGTAGAAAATGAAGCTGGGATTGTCTGACAGGTATACATTCAAAGTTAACTTCTTTCTACTGTTTCAGGATAAAAAACTAAGGGAAATTATATGGGTCAAAGGTTAGCCAACAGCCAGAATTATTTTTCTCAAATCACTTTTGGAAGGACATTAATTCAGAGTTCATCAAGGTTAATCACTTCTGACTATAAAGTAAATATCTAGGCAATTTCTAGCAATGACAACATATTGGGGTCTTAAAACGATTTTGTTTTACGGTGGAGCTAAATCTTTTCAGAATCAATTTGAGCAAGTGAAACGAAAGGCCGAAAAAATACAGCTTTGTAAATAATGGAAGTCTTCACATTCTTTAATACTACAGAGCAAATAGCTCCACACTCTAATTACTGTTGTATTGTGTTTGAGTATCTTTGGTGATGTTAATTAAAGAGTGATTCTTGCATATTTTTCTTAAAATATCCATGCATCCCTTTCATGCTGCTAAATTCTTCCAAAAACACATGCCAGTAACTGGGAAGAAACACAGACCAGACTACATTTCTTTTCAGGCTTTTTATCTCAGTTATTTGTATTAACAGACTGCAAAAAATGGATATTATTTATGCTGGAAGAGAGAATGGAAGGGTATCCTAAATATCAGTATTAGAGCTTTTTGCTCTTTTAGGTTCTTAGGTGAAGGTGATGAAGTATTTTATTTTAGGGGCTTTTAATCTTTTGCTTGTGGGTTTTTTCTTTGTCTAGTATTACAATCTTGAACAATTATGAAGAAGATATTACACTACTTTTCCTGGTCAAATTACAATAAACCTAATAGAATGGAAATTTTACTGTTTAAGGATTAGTGTAGTGGTTTCCAGCTTTTTCAGCTATGCGGAATTCTTTTTAAAGTAACAAATAAATTAATAGAAACATTCACATTTTATTACTTAATAGTATTTTTCATGGTGGTTGACATAACAAAAATGCTATGAAAATAATACTTTCACATAACTTGTAATTTGTTAATCAGTAAAATCTGCATAAATTTGAAATGTAATAACAAGTATATGTGTAAGACACATTATTTATTCCACTACATTCAATGCTTAGTGCTTTGTGAATCTATGGATTATTATGCTACCTTTTAGGATTCAATGGAAATGATCTAGAAGATACCTTTGTAGAGAATTGGAAGAGAAGCTGAGCAAAACAGTTCAGGGCAGGAGATATGTCCAGAGGGGCTGCTAATTGTCCTGTGGTTTAAAGAAATTTCTAAAACTCCAAATAAGAGACATTCAGCCATAACATCCTAAATTTTTCTTAAGAAATGTTTACATTCAGTATTGTAAACTAAGTGCGAGACATTCATGGTAGACTGTGGTTCTTCTGAAGGTAAACTTGTCATTTGAGCTTCCTACAGTAGTTGGTATTATTTTAAATAATATATAATTTAAGACATTAAATAATAGACATTCTGCTTAGAAATATTTAGCCTATTCTTGGATTAAGTGCTAATTTTAGGGAGATTCACATTCAGAAAATTTTGGTATTCATATGGAAACTACTAAAAGTCTAAAACTAAGTGAGTTCATTGTTAATGAGAGATCATATTCTATAGTGGTGAGCATAGGTTTTGGTTTGAGGCTCAGATGTTCATGCATAGTCTAGCTTAGTGATTTATTAGATTTTTTCTTCTTCTTTTTTTTTTAGATTGAGTCTCACTGTGTTGCCCAGGCTGGAGTACAGTGGCATGATCTCAGCTCACTGCAGCCTCTGCCTCCTGGGTTCAAGTGATTCTCCTGCCTCAGACTCCCAAGTAGCTGGGACTATAGGCATGTGCCACCACACCCAGTTAATTTTTGTATTTTTAGTTGAGACGGGTTTCTGCATGTTGGCCAGGCTGGTCTTGAACTCTTGATCTGCCTGGCTTCCCAAAGCGCTGGGATTATTACAGGTGTGAGCCACTGTGCCTGGCCAGCTATTTGTTTTTGATCCTTTGTTAAAAAAAATCTTGGATTTCTCAAGAGAAACTATTATTAGGATTTTTATAGAGATTAAATATATTACGATTAATGTATCTATTATAGGTTTGGCCCATTTTAGTGCTTATTAAGTTATAGCTATGGTTGTTATTCAATTTCATCTTTTCTAGATACAACAATAATTTCTGAAACAGAAGCTATGATTTCAGAGTTGCATAGGTAAATACTAGAAACACAAAGGCTGATATTTTTCAATATGGATATATTTTGCTAATATTTTCAATAAAACCTTTTGGAGAAGTCTTTTAGAATATGAATCCTATATAAGTGGATTGGCTATGCACTTAAAAAGTCAGTTTGAGGGAAACAGTTAATGTCAAAAGCCATGTACGTGGGATGCCTAAAGTGGTCAGTGTTCAGAGGGAGGAACTACAAAGACGCACTGATATTTCAAGTATTCTACATCAGTGGTGCCCAACCTTTTTGGCACCAGGGACCGGTTTTGTGGAAGACAGTTTTTCCATGGACCAGAGAAGAGAGGGAAGGTTTTGGGGTAATTCAAGCACATTACATTTATTGTGCAGTTTATTTCTATTATTATTACATTGTAATATATAATAAAATAATAATGCAACTCACCATAATGTAGAACCAATGGGAGGCCCGAGCTTGTTTTCCTGCAACTGGATGGTTCCATCTGGGGATGATGGGAGACAGTGACAGATCATTAGGCATTAGACTCTCATAAGGAGCACACAACCTAGATCCCTCACATGTGCAGTTCACAATAGGGTTCATGCTCCTATGAGAATCTAATGCTGCCACTGATGTGACAGGAGGTGGAGCTCCGGTGGTAATGCAAGTGATGGGGAGCAGCTGTAAATACAGATGAAGCTTCACTCATTCACCCGCCACTCATCTCCTGCTCTGTACTCCTGGTTGCTAACAGGCTACAGAGTGGTACAAGTCCATGGCTCAGGGAGTTGGGGATCTCTGGTCTATATGGTATTTTCTTTCTCATGGATACCATGTCCTTGCATATGAAACTGTTAGAAAGCAGCTCCTGCCTCGTATTTTCCATCTACTATTCTATATCTGTTCTCAGAAGGCCAAATCAAGGAAATGAATATATATATATAATATATATATAAAACACTGGTGATCTTTATCCAGTCATTTCTAAAATAAATCTAGAGCTAGGACAAAGCAATGGAGTTTTATAGATAGTTCTAATGGTACTTAAACTAAAAAAGATAAATATTTACTTTAAAATGAGAGTTCAAAAGAGAAGCAATAATGAAAGTTAAATTGATTGCCATACAAGCAGAATGTACTTTAGGGGTAAAACCATGGAGGAATAAGTTTTTTTTTCTCAATTAGGATGGAGTTGGAGTAATGACATTCAGTTTCTTATTGCATATTATTACATCTAATATGTGCAAATGTTGCTGTGTAAAGACATAAAACAAATTAAAAAATCTAATTGAACTGCATCCTATTACCTGGTCTTGAAATAAGGAAAAAATACTAAACTAGAAAAGTAGCTCTGCCTTTTTATTCTGGATATTTCAGAATCGATTTTTGTCTTTTCTGAGAAGTGACATGAATAATTTAGGGAATAGAGCATAATGCTGTTAAAAATGGTTAAAGTATAATACCACAGAGGCAACTGCGTAAAAGTCCCTGAAAAATCTCAAAGGTGTTTAATGTTTCTAATTATGTTTAAGGAATTCAGTGGTGAGGTCTGGGAAATGACTTGCTGAGCTTGTCAGCTCACTCACTGACCCACTCAAATTCCTAAACAGAAATCTGGACTCTTTCTAAGTCATTACTTCAGCTCAGGAAACTTTAGGCAATTTCATTTTGCCTTAAGTGGGCTTTGAGACTCCAGAATGATTTGGGGGAGGGAGTAGGTTAATTGAAGTAGAAATAAAGCTCACCTATAATAATGGGTTCTATAGGGATGAATATTTCCTATCTAAATGTATTTTCATCGTAGCAGCTAATTACTACCAATTTGAATCTATCTTAATAGAAATAAAGAAAAATGTTTTCTCCACTATTGTTTTATGAACGATACATATGTTAATGCCAATGGCTTATTATTTTTAAGGAAACGTATTTATACAGTTGACCCATAAACTATGCTGAAGTTAGGAACACCGACCCCTGTGCCCCTGTGAGGCTGAAAATCCCTGTATAACTTTTTTATACAGGGAGACAAGGTCTCGTTCTGTCACCCAAGCTAGAGTGCAGTGACGTGATCTTGGCTCATTCACTGCAACCTCCTCCTCCTAGGCTTACGCGATCCTCCTACTTCACCCTCCATAGTATTTGGGACCACAGTCATGTGCCACCACGCCCAGCTAATTTTGCCCAGGCTGGTCTCAAACTCCTGAGCTCTAGCGATCTGCCTGCCTTGGCCTCACAAGGGGATTACAGGTGTAATCCCTTGCTGGGATTACGGGTGTGAGCCACCTTGCCTGGCTCCAAATTATTTTCTCCTGTACATATATTCTGTAAATTTCTTGATATTTTAAGTTATCATAGTCTTTTTAGCTGCCTAATAATCTATTTGGGAGTAATTGGTAACATTTTAATGTGTCTCTATATACTGCAAGCAATTCCAAATGGAATGACTTGAAGAAATGTGCTAGGTTGTGGATAAACTATTAGGTAGCTTAAAAAATTATTTGTAAATAGCTATTTGCAAAAGGTAAAGGTAAAAAGCAGAATGTGAGAAATTGATTTTGAGGAACTAGTTCTCTTGTTACAAAAAGACTCCAAGAAAACCTCTCAAGAACTAGTTCTAGAGATAGCTGACGCTTAATATTCACGAAATCAAGGTAATACAAAGAAAAGATTTAACAAAAATTGTGTATTTGGGACGTCATGTGCAGGTAAAATGAGTTAATTTGCATTTGCAGTATGCCATTTACATTATGATGATGCTAAGACTCTCAAAATATTTTGGTTTCTGAGGAAAGAAGTGATATATACAAACATACGTGGAGGACTATAATGAAGGATTTAATGGTCCGGTGATCTCTACCTTCTCTGTAGGTGGAGTAAAAGCAATTGGCTTCATACAAGCAAACAAAAATGATGTGGGCGACATGTAAAAAATTATCCAATTGTTAAATATGAAATCATGTATTGGGTTGTCTAATTTTCTTTATTGCAGATTTCAGAGCAGCCAAGTTTTCATCTTAGTTTAGGTAGAGCTCTTTGTTTAGATGCAGAGCTGGGAAGTTAATCCTCTAATGTAGAGGTCAGCAAACTTTCCGTAAAGGGCCAGATAATCCATGTGTTCAGTTTCCAGGGCCATGTAACCTCTGTTGCAGTACTCATCTCTGCTATGGCAGGATGAAAACAGCCATAAGCAATATGTAAATGACTGATCATGACTATGTTCCAATAAATCTTTATTTATAAAAACACGAGGGAGAAGGGATTTGCCCCTTGGACTGTAGTTTCCTGACTCCTGGTTGAGATTACTTTCCTGTAGGAAACATGAAAATTTGCTTGATAGGGTTTAAGGAAAATGAAATAAAAAGTGATCATTTCTGTGACTTAAACTTGATTATTCTACAGTTTTAAAAATTCTATAATAGCTTATTATGGGTATGACATTTTATGGTAACAAGACAAATCTTTAATTGCTTTTTTTTTGAGGAGTCTCTCTCTTCTTGCCCAAAATGGAGTATGCAGTGGCGCGATGTCGGCTCACTGCAGCTTCCACCTCCCAGGTTCAAGCAATTCTCCTGACTCAGCCTCCCAGGTAGCTGGGATTACAGGCATCAGGCACCAAGCCTGGCTAATTTTTGTATTTTTAGTAGAGACGAGGTTTCACCATGTTGTCCAGGCTGGTCTCAAACTCCTGACTTCAGGTGATCCGCCTGCCTCAGCCTCCCAAAGTGCTGGGATTACAGGCATAAGCCACCGTGCCTGGCCTCTTTAATTGCTTTTTATCTGTCTGTATAACCCTGGGACCCATTCCAGCCTTGATGCATTCTAAAGACAGAACTGATTTACTTCATTTCTATATTCCCAATGCACAGTGTACTACCCATCACTAAATAGGTACTTAATAGATATTTTAACTGAAGCATCAAGTGTTTACTCATTTTTAGGCTGCTTTAAGTACATGGAAATTTTGACAAAAGTCTAGAAACAAGGAAATATTCAAAGGCCCTTTTTTATACAATGACAATAAATGTTTTTCTTGCTTTTGGAAACATTTTTATTGCTGTAGTACAAAAAAGTTCTTGATTAAAACCTTTGATTCAGGAGTTCCATGTAGTCTAAGACAGACCAGTTAGGTTTATGTCAGAGTACTATCAAATACAGTGTCTGGAGAGCTAAGATCCAATTTGGCAATACTGTAAAAATTCCAGTATCTGTGGCACTGCAGAAACAACTTGCAGAGTGAATCCCGATTCCATTATCAAGCTCTTTTGTGACAGCAGTAAATATGACCAGGGTCTAGCAGGTTTTCTTTAAGCTCCAATGATAGCTGATGGACAGAAAATGTTGACTGGAAAACTTCCCAAGGAGAAAAGTAAATGTCTCATTCCATGAGAATGTTTTACAACTATTGTTTAATAAAGAGAGGTTACAGTTATAGCAACAGCAGTAAAGGATGGCGTGGATGAGTAAACCCCATACTCCTGGTCATGAAAATTTTTTCAGTAGTTGAATAACTGGTACAATGAACAAGAACAACCTGTGGGATGTAATGAAAAGATAATTTTATTTTTTTCTCTAGTAATGTCTCTACATTTATTTGATGGGTATAATTTGTCCTCTTCCCTGACTGAAAACCAGTCCTTGTCTGATTACTCTTAGGAAATAGGAAGTCCTACTATCACTTAAGTCATAAGCAAAATTTCATTTCCGAAATTAGAAATGTTTTGACTCTACTGGATTTACATTCCCTCCTGAAACAAAAACTAGACAAAAATATATGAAACAACAGTTTTGAAGATGTTGGATGTCAGGTAATGAAAGACAGTGATGTCTGAAAGACAGGAAACACATAAGGTTGCCTTGAGAGAATTTCCAGGCTTCAGTGCAGGAAGCAGGAATGCGGGCAGGGCCCAGTAGACATCCTGAATTGAAGACAAGGAGCTGAGAGTACAAGATGACCAAATCATCTGTAGTGTACAGGAGAGAGTCCTGGAAAAGAGAGATTTACACAAAGAAAGAACCCTTGAGACCTGCACGAGGACTCCATAGGATATTTAACCAAGTGCTTATCACCATATGCATGTGAGCAAAAAATAGACTTGAGTCCAGGGAAATAAATATATGAAAGGAATAGCAGGTCAGTCTGTGGCAATCAATCAAGGTTGGAAGGGTGCCTTTCCTTATTAGCCAGCCTGGAAAACTTCAGAATTAATGGGGCATTGAGTAGATTATTTAGAAGGGTCTTCCCTCAAAAGTGTGGAATAGGTAACCCAGCAGTTAAACACTTTTAAATATTCAGTTTTTCAAAAACGTAAGTAGAGATGTGAAAGATATAAAAAAGATCTAAATCAGACTTTTAGATCAAAACTACAATGTGGAAGATGAAAACTGCACTGACTTGGACTGATGTAAGGTTTGATATCATGGCAGAAAAGATGAATAAAGTTGAAGGCATGGTACTGTAATAGACTATTCAATTGAAATGCAGAGAAAAAGAAACGTAAAAACATGAACATCAGTGAGCTGTGGGACAACTTCAAGTATACTAATGTACCTGTTATTGCCCCTAAGGTGGGTGAGGAGAAAAATTCTAAAAAAAAAAAAATGGCTGAAAATTTGTCATATATGATGAAAACTGTAGATCCATGGAACCAGGAAATTCAAACTCTGTACAGCGGAATAAAGAGCACTGGAAATGGTAACTACATCAGTTAATGCATAAGATGTTTTCCTTATTTATCTCTCTTGTAGATATAATTGACTATTAAAACAAAAACTGTATTATGGGGCTTATAACCTATATAAGTAAAAATGTAAAAAATAGCATAAAAACAAGGATGGGAGAAATTGAAGTACATTACTGGAAATTTGTTACACAGTGTATCATAGTATAGATGAAGGTGTGTTGTGGTAAGTTAAAAACGTAGTCTATAAACCCTAAAAAACCACTGAAATATCAAAACAAAAGTTTATAGCTAATATGCCAGGAGAGAAAATGAATTCATAAGAACACTAAATCTGGATTAAACAAGAAAAAGATGAAAAAAAGAAAAAACAGATGAAGCAAATAGTAGACAAATAGCATGATGATAGACTTAATTACAGTAATAGCCATATTGAATGTAAGTGTTATGAACAGCCCAATAAAAACAGGGTTGATAGCTTGGATAAAAAAGCAAGACCTCATTTATACGTTGCCTTCAATAAATCAATTTTAAATACAAAGACACAGATAGATTAAAAGTAAAAGAATAAGAAATATATGCAGTACTAACACTGGTCAACAGAAAGTGTCTCTATTAATAAGAGACAAAATAAAATTCAGAGAAAGGAATATTACCAAAAAAGAATAAATGGTCGTTGTGTAAAAAAGGCATGCCATTCTGAAATGTTTTTTTTAACCAAATAACAGAACATTAAAATACATGAAGCAAAGCAAAACAAAACAAAACCTTATAGAACTACCAGGAGAAATAGACAAATTCACATTTGAAATTAGAGATTTGAATACCTCTCTGGATAATTGATTTAAAAAACTTGATAAAACAAATCAGCGAAGATATAAAAGACTTGATAAACATTCTCAACCAACTTGATCTAATTGTCAGTTACAGAGCATACCACACAACAAGGCTTGAATGCATGTTTTCAAGTCATATGGAACATTTGTCAAGATATGTCATATTTTGATTCAAAATACATGTTTAAATTAGTTTATAATGATTCAAGTCATACAAGGTATATTCTGTGGCCACACAGAATAAAACTAGAAATCTAACAGAAACTTGTCTAGAATATTCTCAAATATTTGGAAACTAAATAGCATAATTCCAAATAACCCATAAGTCAAATAACTAACTAAAAAAGTTTTTGAAAATATTTTAAATTAAATAAGCATAAAAGCTGGACCAGTCACAGTGGCTCACACCTGTAATCCCAGCACTTTGTGAGGCTGAAGTGGGCAAATTAGTTGAGGTCAGGTGTTCCAGACCAGCCGGACCAACATGGTGAAACCCTGTGTCTACTAAAAATACAAAAATTAGCTGGGCATGGTGGTGGGTGCCTGTAGTCCCACCTACTCGGGAGGCTGAGGTACAAGAATTGCTTGCACCCAGGTGGCGGAGGTTGCAGTGAACCAAGATGGTGCCACTGCACTCCAACCTAGGCAACAAAGTGAGATTCCGTCTCAAAGGAAAAAAAAAAAGGTGTAAAAGCACAACATATCAAAATTTATATCCCCAAATGTCTTTGTTATAACAGAAGAAATTTCTCAGATCAGTGACTTCAATTCCCCCTTAAGAAACTAGAAAAATAAAAAACTAAACTCAAAGTAAGCAGAAGAAAGAAAATAAAGTTCAGAGCAGAAATCCATGGTTCTTTGAGAACATTGATAAAATCAATACATTTCTAACTGGAGAACCTGGGGAAAAAAGAAGAAAGAGATAAATTACCAATACAATGAATGAAATAGGGAGCATCAGTGCTGATTTTATAGACACTAAAAGGATAATATGGAAATATTCTGAATAGCTTTATCATCATATATTCAACAATTTAGAAAGAATGGGAAAAGTACATAATTACAAATATCATTCAAGAAGAAATAGACTTATGATGAAATCTTGCCATGTTAAAAATAAAAGAAGAAATAGACAACCAGAATTGTCCTATGTTTATTAAAGAAATTGAATTTGTAGTTAAAAACCTTCTCACAAAGAAACCTCAAGTTCAGATGGCTTCACTGATGAATGCTACCGAACATTTAAGGAAGTAAATATCTCCAAAAAATTAAAGAACAAGGAAGGTTTTCCAACTTTTTCCATGAGATCAAGAATATAATTATCAGAAAACTAGAAAGACGTTAAAAGAGAACTACAAATGTCACTTATGAACATACATGTAAAAATCCTAAACAAGATATTAGCAAACCAAATTCAACAATATGTGAAAAGGATAATACAGCATGGATAAGTGGGTGTTAGCCACACAAGGTTGGTTTACCTTAGAAAATTAGTCAGTGTAATTCACAACAAACTATAAGAGAAAAACCAAATGATCATATCAATTTATGCAGGGAAAGCATGAAACAAAATTCCACATCCATTCCTTATAAATACTCTCAGTTAGTGGTACTAAAAAGAAGCATCTTCAAACTGATAAAGACAATTAGGAAAATCTGCAAATATCATACTAGATAGTGAAAGGCAGAATGTTTTTCCTTGAGGTGTGATCTCACCACTTCTATTCAGCGTTACGCAGGAACTTTTTACTAGTGCAGTAAAACATGAAAATGAAAGAAAAGCAAATGATAAAGGAAATAAATAAATAAAACATCTTTATTTACACATGACCTGATTGTCCATTTAGAAAATCTGATGGAATCTGTTAAAACAAGCAAGCAAGCAAACAAAACCTAATAGGACTAATAAGTGAATTTAGCAAGGTTTCCCGACACAATATCTATATGCAAAAATCAATTGTATGTTCACTGTTTGCGTGATGGGTACTCTAGAAACCCAGACTCTACCATTCTGCAGTATATCTATGTAACAGATCCGCACATTATCACTGAATCTAAAATAAAATAAAAATTTAAAAACCTAAGAACTGAGAAAGCTAATTTATGGTAGTAAAAATTGGAAGTTAATTACTTGAGGTGGTAGGGGAATTTATTAGAAAGAAGCACAGAAACAATTTCTGGGATTATATGATGGAAATATTCCATGTCTTGAATTGGGTGGTAGTTACATGAGCATACACAATTATTATAACTCATCCAACTGTATAAAACTCAATTGTAAAAAAAAAAAACAACCTTGTTGGAATTTTGATTGGGATTGTGTTGCATCTGTAGATCAAGCTGGGAAGAACTGACATCTTGATGATATTGTCTTCCTATCCATAAACATGGAATTACTCTCTATTCATTCTTTGATTTCTTTCATCAAAGTTTTGTAGTTTTCCTTATATAAAATCTGTATATATTTTCTTAGATTTATATGTAAGTTTTTTTTAAGGTGCTAATGTTAATTGTATTATGTTTTCAATTTCAAATCACAATTGATAATTGCTGGTGTATAGGAAAGCAACTGAGTTTTTAATATTAATCTTATGTCTTGCAACTTTGCTATAATTGTTTATTAGTTCCAGGAGTTTTTGTTATTGTTGTTGCCTCTTTGGGCTTTTCCACATAAACAATCATGTTATCTGCAAACAAAGACAGTTTGATTTCTTTTTTTTTCATCTGTATATGTTTTCTTTTCTTTTCTTGTCTTACTGTCTTAGCTGTGACTTCTAGTACAATGTTGAATAGGAGTGCTAAAAGTGGACATCCTTGCTGTCATCCTGATATTAATGGGAAGCACCTATTTTCTCAGATTTCAGTATGATGTTAGCTGTAGGTTTTTATTTTATGGTCTTGATCAGTTTGAGGAAGTTACTCTCTCTAGTTTGCTGAGAGTTTATATCATTAATGGGTGCTGGATTTTGTCAAATGCTTTTTCTTCTTCTGTTTATATGATTATGTAATTTTTTTCTTCTTTAGCCTATTGATGTGATGGATTACCTTAATTGATTTTTATTTGATTTTTGAATGTTGAGCCCATTTTGCTTACCTGAATTAAAGTCCACTAAGTTGTTGTGTATAATTATTTTTACACATTGTTGTAACCTTTAACTTTTTCCCATTTAGTATGATGTTGGCTGTTGGTTTATCATATTTGAACTTTTTATGTTGTATGTTCCTTCTATACCTAATTTGTTGAGAGTTTTCATCATAAAGGGTGTTGAACTTTGTCAAATGCTTTTTCTACATCTATTAAAGTGATCGTATGGTTTTTTCCCTTCATTCTGTTACTATGATGCATCACTTTATTGTTTTGTGTATGTTAAACCATTCTTGCATGCCTGGGATAAATCATACTTAATCATAGTGGATGATCTTTATAATGTGCTGTTAAATTCTGATTGCTGGTATTTTGTTGAGGACTTTTGCATCCACAGTCATCAGTGATATTGGGCTGTAATTTTTGTGGTTGTTTTATTGTCTGGCTTTGATGTCAGGGTAATGCTGGCCTTGTAGAATAAGTTTAGAAGAGTTTCCTCCTTTTTACTTTTTTGGAATAATTTGTAAATAATTGGTGTTAGTTCATCTTTAAATGTTTTGTAGAATTCAGCAGTGAAGCTATTAGGTGCCAAACTTGATGGGGGACTTTTTATTACTGCTTCAATCTTGGTTTCTTCTATGCTTTCCAACTGTTGACATAATTGTTCATAGCAGAATCTTATGATTTTTTTTTATTTTTGTGGTCTCAGTTGTAAGGTCTCTTTTTGTTATTTATGATTTTATTTTTTATAGTCTTCTCCTTTAGTTAATCTGGCTACAGGTTTGTTGATTCTGAGATTGTCTATTATAAAAAGACTTTTTGTTTTGCTGGTCTTTTGTATTTTTTTAGGCTCTATTTTATGTGTGTTCTGATATTTATTATTCTTTTGTCCTACTACTTTTGGGCTTTGTTTTTGTTTTTCTAGTTCCTTGAAATGTGTTGCAAGGTTGTTTGTTTGAGATTCTTTCTCTATTTTGATGTAGGCATGTATTGCTATCAGCTTCCCTCTAAGGACTGCTTTTGTTGTATCCCATAAGCTTTGGTGTTTCAATTTTTATTTGCTTCAAGAAATTTTAAAATTAAAAAAATTGTATTGACCCATTTGTTGTTTAGGAACATTTTGTTTAATTTCTATATATACTGTTTTCAATGTTCTTCCTCATATTGGTTTCTAGTTTAATTCCATTATGGTCAGAAAAGATACTTGATTTTGATTTTTCAAATTTGTTAAGGCTTATTTTGTAAATGAACATGTGATCTCTCCCGGAGAATGTTCCATGTGCATTTGTGAAGAATGTGAACTCTATAGCTGTTTGATATAATGTTTTGTAAATATCTGTTATGTCCATTTGGTCTAGAATACATTTTAAATATGATGTGCCTTTGTTGACTTTCTGTCTGGATGATCTGTTCATTGCTGAAAGTGGAATGTTGAAGTAAGCTATTATTATATTCCTTTCTATCTCTCTCTTTAGGTCTACTAATGTTTGCTTTTTATATATGAGTGTGCTGATGTTGGGTGCATATATCTTTATTATTGTTATATATCTTTTTATATTGACCACTTTATCATCACATAATGGTCTTTTTTGTCTCTTTTTATAGTTTAAAAAGAAACTTTAAGTTATTTTATCTGATAGAAATATAGCTAGCTACTCCTGCTTTCTTTTGGTTTGCATTTGCAAGGAATATCTATTTTTCATTCATTTTCTTTCAGCCTAAGCATGTCCTTCCAAATAAAGTGAGTCTCTTGTAGGTGGCATATAGTTGGGTCTTGATTTTTATTCATTCAGCCACTCTATTTTCTTTTTTTTGAGACGGAGTCTTGCTGTGTTGCCAGGGTGGAGTGCAGTGGCGCGATCTCGGCTCACTGCAACCTCCACCTCCTGGGTTCAAGCGATTCTCCTGCCTCAGCCTCCTGAGTAGCTGGGACTACAGGCATGCGCCACCATGCCCAGCTAATTTTTGTATTTTTAGTAGAGATGGTGTTGCACCATGTTGGCCAGGATGGTCTTGATCTCTTGACCTTGTGATCTGCCCACCTCGGCCTCCCAAAGTACTGGGATTACAGGCATGAGCCACTGTGCCTGGTCCCTGCCACTCTATTTTCTAATTGGAAAATTTAATCCATTTACATGCAAGGTAATTATTGACAGCTAAGGACTTGGTACTGCCATATTATTTGTTTTCTAGTTGTTTTGTAGCTCCATTCTTCCTTTTTTTCCTTCTTACTGTCTTCCTTTGTTGTTAAGCTATTTTCTCTCTCAGAGTGTTTTGATTCCTTGATTTTTGTTTTTAGTGTAGTTATTAAAGATTTTTTGCTTTGTTATTACCAGGAAGTTTACAAAAACCATCTTATCGTCATAACAGGTTTTTTTTGATGTGATAACAACTTAATTTCGATCACAAAGAAGAAAATACTATTTATTTTGACTCATTCATTTTACTTATTCATAAGCTATAGTCACCAAATTCATGGTTGCTATTATTGTTTTGAATAAACTATTGTCTCTTAGATTGAATATGAATAAGAACAGACAGTTCACCCAAAAAGATATGTTTGGCATACAAGCACATAAAAAACACTTAACATAATTTGTGCTTAGGGCAATGCAAGTAAAATTTCAGTGAGATGCCACTCTTTTACCTGATAGAATTAATAAAATTAGAAAGCAAATTTTATGAAGATGTGGTGGAGCCCTCACATACTGCTGGCAAGAATATAAAAAATATAATCACCTTGGAAAACTGTCAGTTTCTTAAAAAGTTAGACATATACCTAGCATCTAACCTAACACATTACCTGCCATATAACCACAAGAAAATAAAACATGTGTCCAATGTTCATAGCAGCTTTTTTTTTGCAATAGTCAAAAACTGGAAACAACCCAAATGTCCACCAGCACATGAATGGATAAACAGATTGTGGTGTATCCATACAACACAACTCAACAATAAAATAGAATGAACTATTGTTACATACTACAATGTCAGTTTATCTCAAAATAATTATGCTGGATGAAACAAACCAGATAAAAATATTATACACTATATGATTTCATTTATATGAAATTTTTAAAAATGCAAACTACCGTGACAGTAAGCAGATCAGTGGTTGCCTGGGGGGTGTGGTGGAGGACTTGAAGGATTGAGATAGAGCAGGGAGTGATGTGTTGGTTAGTTAAATGTCTTTCCCTTGAATGCCCAGTCCTCTGGGATTTTATCATCATGGCTTCTGCTCCAGTTCAGAGATGTCGAAGCTGGACTTGGTGAACCAGATTTGTAGAATTATTCTACCTCAAATACCAATTATGTCTCTACCAAGAAACCACACTTTTAGGATCTCAGTGAAACATTCATTTTCATGTCACTATGCAGTTATCTATATAATTAGAAATAAGAGAAGAACACAAATTTTGAAAACATTTTAATGACATAGTGAGTCAAAATAATCTATTCCTAGAGAATTAGCATGGATATGACATGAATCTGAATCAAATGTGTTTGGAGGCTTTATTTATATTTTAGTGCATTCCCTAGTTCCATGTTATTTTAGGGAATTTAGCTTGAACCTCTCAGAGTAACAAAATTAAAGAGAGCCAGGTGCGATGGTGTGCCTGTAGTCCTGGTTATTTGGAAGGCTGAGGCAGAAGGATTGCTTGAGCCCGGGCGTTCGAGTCCTGGGCAACATAGCGAGACCCTGTCTCAAAAAAAATTAGAGTCAATTTTATTAAAATCATTAATGAGTCAGAGCTTTTTATTACAATACTTGGTGATAGTTACATAGTAGTAATACCTTGTGGTTAACATCCACTAGCTTCATAGTACATGTGTGCTATCTAGTAGGACATTCATGTTTTCATTCCTTAAATATCAGGTAAGTAGAATCAAGACAGTATTTCTATGATATTTCTATAGTAAGATGTGGGCCAGAATCCTGAGTTACTTTACTCTCATTCAGTCAACTTCCAGCTGTAAATTACCTCCCCTCCATGATGCACCTGGCCCTGGCCACCAAAATGTTCTTGAGAACTAGAAGTAAGTAGCAAAATGCATCTGGTTTGGGAGTCAACTTTTCTCCCTCCATTCTCTGATAACGAGTAGCAGAATGACCAAAAGGTAAAAGAACAGTAATTTCTGCTTTGAAACACTATTTTTCTCTGAGTTTTATATTTAAAAATTTAAGAATATATTTTTAAAAAATAATTACTTGAGTGGTTAATACTCTATCTTCAGTAACATTAGTGATAGCTATCATCTGAGGATAGGAACCATATAAATAACCTAGTATTATTACTTCATTCTTTATTTTCTCATTTCCGTAATCTCTGTAATTTCCTCTCTCAATTCCCTTTTTAGTACTTAAAAACATCACACAAAGTATCATCTGCATTTTCAGGTTTTTTCCTTTCTATTTTAGCGAGGGCCTTATGACACCTGTGGAATAAGGTGTCCTTTAAAGCACCCTTCCTTTAAGATAGAAATTTTGGTCAATTTCCCTGAGAATTATGAGGCTTATATGTGTTATGGAGGATTTGTGATTCACCTCCAGGTGGCAATTCTAGTTGTTGAGTTGAAATAAAATATGTTACCACTGGGCTTTAGTTACCTTAGAAAAATCTGTTTTCCTCATGCAGTCTCAAAAATAAGAAAGATCAATCTGTGTGCTCTCACAGCCATGTCTGTGATGAAACTTCAGGGGAAGCAGTGATAAGATACGGTGTTCACATCTTTGGATTTTGTACCTGCTCTTTGTCTGTCACTGTTATATTAATAAAATATTTTGAAGCAGTGCAAAATTTATATTTTGAAGAGTTTATCTGTACAGGTGGAATTTGGCAGGGCATATTTTATCACCCAGTTCTGGCCATTTGGAAGGATGATTCTATTACTTAAAAGGATATGCTTGCAGGGTAACTAAAAAACTCCTTCTTTAGAAGCATTTTTGCAAACATGTAAAACTAATAATTCTGTCTGCAAGTCATATGGTTAAACTGTTATGTAATCATTAATAAAGATGTTTATATTTATATGTTCATTATACACAACCAAGCATATTTATAAAATATTCTTTTTAAATATAAAAATATAATTATAGCAGTTTACCAGAAATAATAGTTATGAGCCTTTGAAATATCTTCACAATATGCCAGAATGTCTTGGCCTGTTTTGTAATAGAGTTTCTACTACGAGATTCATTTGTCAACTCAGATATTTCCATTGCCTTGCAAGAGGCACTAAGCTACATCCTCTTATGCCACAATGCCATGTTTATTAAGAATGCAAATTCTTGTTTTTTTTAATTGTAGAGGACATACTATTCTTTGACAATGCAGTGTTGTTTAAGGTATTTCTGCAGAATAAAATATAGTGAGAATTATATTGCTTATACACATTTACCTTTTAATCTATGACTACAGAAGTATTTTAAAATTTATATTTTCTGTTACTTCCCCTAGACTTTTTATAAGTACAGAATTTAACTAATGTGCATATTATAGGTTATGCCTGTTCTGTAATGTGCATGCTTATGATTTTTTTTAAACATAAGGCTCTAGTAAACATTGATATTTTCAGTGGATATACCTTTTACTGTTTTCTGTTTTCTAGAAAAATACTCTCAATTATAGGCAATTTAGAAATAAAATTTAAAACTATTATATGTCTTGTATTAAATTGGTGAATTATTGGACATTCCCATACATGGTAACATTGAGTAGGGTTGAGTTGGCAGGAACAAATGGATAGATCCAAGAGATATTTAGAAAGTAAAATTGTTAGAATTTGGTGATGTCTTTCTCCCCTATTTTAACATATTTCTTCCCCTCCTTCAAAACTTGGCCCTCAATTCCTGGATTTTAGCAGTTCTTTCTTTTTTTTTTTTGAGACGGAGTCTCCTGTCTCCCAGGCTGGAGTGCAATGGTGCGATCTGGGTTCACTGTAACCTCTGCCTCCCGGGTTCAAGCCATTCTCTTGCCTCAGCATCCGAAGTAGCTGGGATTACAGGTGCCCACCACCATGCCTGGCTAATTTTTGTATTTTTTGTAGAGACGGGGTTTTACTATGTTAGCCAGGCTGGTCTCAAACTCCTGACCTCAGGTGATCCGCCTACTTTGGCCTCCCAAAATGCTAGCATTACAAGCATGAGCCATCCGCGCCCAGCCTAGCAGTTCATTCTTGACCTCCAATCTGTTCCATTCATTTTCTTTGACTTTCTTGAGACCTTCGTCCACTGATTCCACTATTATTTTTATCAATCGCCACTCCCTTTTAGATTAACTTCTCTAATACTCATCATAGATTTTATGATTCATAATTATAATCACGGTCTTGCAATATCCCCCAATTCCTTGTCCTTCTCTTCTGTATACTCATCTGTGTTGGGGAAACCAGCTCCTCATCACCCAGCAGGTACCCCGAGTCCGGCGGAGACAAAGGAGTTAGAAAGAGACAGAATAAGCGTTTAAAAGGTGGGTCCAGGGGACCAGAGCGTTGGAGGCTTACTCAAGGTCCAGAGCTCTCGGGCTCCGCCCAATTAATTGGTTTACAAGCTCTTTGTTCTTAGGGCAGATGGGAGGGGGAGGAAGGAATGAGGAAAAGGATTAATCAGTGAAAGAGAACTCATGAGTCATTCAATAAGATGTATAGCAGTGGCGGTTTCTGTGAATTTCCTTGAGCAAAGACGTGTGTCTAAACTACTTACAATCTTTAACTTACCGGGACTGAAACAGGTGGGAGTGGGTTTCAGAAGGAGCTGAGATGTTTGATTATACTCCACTACTTCAAGGGAGTGTTATCTCCCTGAGCAACCTGTGGAATGCCGCTGAGCGGTTATGCTCTCGAGGCATAAAGACATGAAGGCAATAAGGAGACTTTTCTCCTGAAAGGCTGCCCATGGCTCCCCATGGGTGTCTCACACAGGCGAGACCAACTCAACTGACACCCCAGAAACTCTCTTTCCCACAATCTGGAAAAACTCAATCCTAATTAAACTCTATGGTCTGACCTTTGTACCTGCTCTGACCAGCTGCATGTTTCTAGAGCAAATCACACAACCTTATTGGTTGATTTCACTTTAAATTAGTTACAGTAAACCCTAAACAGGCACTCAAAAGTACCCAACAATCCCCCAGGAGGCATGAGTGCACATACACATACCTGCACAAATACATGTAATTCATAGATAGATAGATCGATAGGAAATGAAGAAATAAAAGAAAAGGAGATGTCAGGGAAACTCCTGCTTTTTCTGGCATATAGGCCCAGATGTCTTATGAGGAACACACAAGGCAAGTTGGGTCGAGGCAAGGTGGATGAATTCAGTTTTGTACATTTTGCAATTAAAGCGACTTTGTGACATGTTAGAGGAGATGTTAAATATGCATTTATTACATAGATTTAAAATTTAGAGTAGAACTGTGAGTGAAAAACCCTGATTTAGGAAATTCTGGTAAACCTAGGAAGAGAGAATATAATGGTGAAAGAATGGGGCAGAAATGAACCTAGACAACCTGTAGCATCTAAAGGCAATAAGGGGTGATGGGCCAGCAAAGGCTAGGCCAGAAAGTAGATAAATCACCAGAATAATTTGAGATCAGGGAAAAGAAGACTTTAGAAAGAAATGGGGGGCGGGCATGGTGGCATATACCTGTAAATCCCAGCACTTTGGGAGGCCCAGACAGGAGGATTGCTTGATGCCAGGAGTTTGAGACCAGCCTGTATAACATAGCAAGACCTAATCTCTACAAAAAATAAAAAATTAGCTAAGTGTGGTAGCACATGCCTGTAGCCTCAGCTACTAGGGAGACTGAGGCTGCAGTGAGCTATGATCACACCACTGCACTCCAGTCTGGGCAACAATGAGGCTTTGTCTCAAAAATCAATCAATCAATCAATCAATCAATGGAAAAAAGAAGAAATGGTGGAGGGAAGGAGTCATCAGTGTACCAGTGTAGAATGCTGTGAAGATACTTTTTCGTAACTTCGTAACTAAGATATTTCGTATCTTCACAGCACAAAGATAAAACTCTAAGACTAAAATATTTTATTCTTGACGTTAAACAGACAGCATGGTCACTGGTTGCCTTAGGTGGAGAGTAACTTTGATCAGTTGTGGAAGCCAAATTAGAATGGGTGGAATAATTGGAGGTGAGGGAACGGAGGCACATGCAGACAATTTTTTAAGAAGAGACAGCATGAAAGGAAAGCCTGAGAGAGGGTAGGTCTGTACCTGGAAGAGGAAGGGAGATGAGGTGAGATTTTAGTTTGTTGGTTTCCTATTTTTTGCTCTAGGAAAGATTGAACAATGAAATATAATCATAGCTTAATTGGTAGCATAAAGTCATCTAAAGAAAGAGAGGTAATCTGTAGCCTGGAAAAAGGGGAATTTGATATTAAGAATCTGGCAACTTTTATTCTGCAGAGAGAGAGAAGGAGAGAGAGAAAGAGAGCGAGAGAGGCTGAAGTTAGAAGGAATTCCAGTTTATTGTGCATTTCCTAGATGAAAGAAATGCCTATTGGGATCATACTACTCCAGAGTTTTGGCTTCTCTCACTCCTAATTAAGTCTCCCCACCATCTCCACCGCAAGTTAATAAATTGATGCCAAGGTTTCTTTATTAATCTTTTATGTGTTGAGTTAATTTTAATTGGGTTTTGAGAAGTTTTCTGGGTACGTGGATATAATGGAGTTTGTAGACCTTCAAAAACTAAGGTATAGACTGAAGAACAAGGTGCCTGAATTTAAATATCACTGGTTCAAATTGGTATAACGGTTTAGTTCCTCAGTTAATAAGAAGAATAAAAATAATTACTGTTTGTCAAGCCCTTATCATGTGGCACACGCTGTACTTCACATATTTCTAATCCTTTCTGTAACTTTGCAAGCAGGCTATTATTATTTCCTAGGTGAAAGAACTAAAGCTCAAATTAATTCTTTTTTTGGTTCAAATTTTACCATAGAGATATTTGAATGTATAGAAAAATAAGGAAAATAGTGTAAATAACCCCTATGGAATCCAGATTCAAGAATTACTGATATCTGCCCATCTTATTTCAGTTCTGTTCACCCTACTCTGCCACCCCCAGATATATCTCTTTCTCACCAGCTTGGATAATTTAAATGCCTTGCCCAAGGCCACCCAACTAACAGGCTTTCTAAGTATCTTCTATGGGTTAAATACTAAATGAGCAATTGAGGGTATAGACAGAATATCTGGTCCCTTCCAGTACGACCACAAACAGCAACAAGGGTTTGCTAGCCATTTTTTTATGAGAATTAACTCAGTTAATAATTACCATGATCCCATAAGGTTGGTATTACCCCCATCTTACAGATGTGGAAACTGAGTCACAGAGAGGATAAAATGACCCACCCAAGAATGGGAAAGCTGGAATTCTGACCCAGATGGTCTGGTTCCAGAACTGGTGCAGTCAGGTAGGGAGAGCAAACTATAAAGAATTTGGAATGATTAGTGATAGGATGAAAGGATCTGGAAGGTTCATCCTTGTGGTGACATTGGCCAGCTGGCAACCTTCTCTGCTACCTTTTTCATTTTCATCTCCAGATATAATCCTGCAAGGTAAGCAAAAATTTGTATGACAGCACCCACGACATCATTAGAACCATGGCCTGGCTGGGTCTATCTCTTTGGTAGTTTCTGCAGCCAAGTCAAAGTGAAAGTAGGGAAAATTCAGAAGTTAATGACAGACTTTTTGGCCTGCTTGGTTTTTCAGAAAGTGTTAACTGAATGATGTGTATGACTGAACACATTTAGTATAAGTTGGCAGGGCCGGCCTCTGAAAAGCCTTCAGGGGGATAAAACTGGGACTGCTTTTTAACTGCCAGCTAGACATTGTTTCAGCCATGCTGAATTCCAATGAGCTGGGCTTTATTGGCAGCTTGTTCACCGTATCATCATGTTACTTTAAATTAAATAATATCTCAGTCATTAATAAGCATTGTTCTTTTATCTGGAGTAGTGAAGAGTAGAAAAATTGCGTTAGGAAGAAGACGTTCCTCTTGATTTATTTTCTTAGCTCCCCATGGATAGTCAGCTATTATGTGACATACACTCAGATTAATTGCTTATGTGATTAGTAGCGATTTTTGCCTCTGCTCTGGTGACTAAAATGGCAGCTCTGTTACCCTGCAATTCAAAGGCAAATGGATAGGGATGCAGACTTATAGCCGCAGTGCTGATATGAAGAGGGAAAGGAGAAAAGACAAGAGAGGAAATGAAAGGAGTAGGTCGTAGAATACAATTTTTCTCGTTTGTTAAGAATCATGATATTGGGTGTATGAGAATGATCCCTTACAAATGAAATTCTTCTTAGAGGAATCAGTTGTTGTTAGAATTTTTATCTCCTGCCTTGAAATCGGGAATTGTGCAATTGCTGCAATCTTACTTTGTCTTGAAATTCCTTTCTTAGAAATTCAAGCCAAGCCTTCTATTCATCCTGGTAACTGAAAGGCAGTCTTCTTGGCTGATTCAGAGTGTGCCAGTGGGAAGTCAGGTTACTTCTGACTGATGAACTGTCTTGAAGAAATGTTGTACTCTAAATTGCTTCCAAGTTTATTTTGTAAAACTCTATGGAAGGCTGTATTTTCTAGAGGCTTGGCAAACTGCTGGAGAGTAGTGTTCAGTAAGCAAACCATTTTAGTTATTCATCAAAACAAAGTCTTACACTCCCACTCACCTTCCAAATTCTCATTGAGCTTTTGATGGAAAGAGACTGTAACTCAGTAGGCTCACTTTCCTATTAAAAAACAAAAAGAAAGAAGGAAAGCAGCCTCTGTCACAATGATTCATTAGAGGCAACCGCCCATATCCCAGTTCATCTAAAGTTCACTAAGTTCCAATTCCCCCAAACGCCAAGTTCCAATAACATTATAATCCAAGAAGTGAAGGAAATAATTTATCCCAACAGTTTATACACTTGTAAATGCCTTGCTAGGCTTGTGATGTACATGGTTGTATAGAGCTCATTACTATGTTTGACAAGTTTATACTTTAACTTTGGGCAATAGGAATTTTGCTTACATCCTGTTGGTCATATATTGCTAGAGAAACATTTGAATTCTATTAGTTTGCATAATTTTAAGGTTTGAAATCACTATTTTGAAGGATGCTCTACTCTTCAAAAATTTGCAGAATCTGAAGAACATAATTGCAAATTCTACTCCTTAACTTGCACGCCTCTTTTAAAAAAATCACTTTATTGAGGTGTGCTTAACATATAAAAAGCTGTACATAATTAATGTACAATTCGACGAGTTTGGAGTGTATGTCTCTCAAAATTATTGTTGCGCAATACCATGGATTATTATGTGGCTAATGAAAATGAGGAGAAGGATGGTGAAATATTAACATGTGTTTTACTATATGTATAGTTATTAAAGAGCATGAAAGTTTAAAAAGGTAAATTTGACTTCGAGAGAAAAATGAATTGTACCATTGGTGAGACTTAACCCACTAGGGATTTTAATAAATATCATGAAAACATTCAATATATTTTATGTTTGAGTTAAATATCAAATTTGCAAGAGAACTACTTGCTGAATTTGCATTGATTTTAGATATTGAGATTATTTTTGTGACATTAGTAGAATCTGTTCTTGTAGAGGATTATTTTTTTCATATTGGTCACTGACTGAATGGGATTATAACTGAATTATTATAAGTATTGGTTTGTTTCTGAGAAAGAAAAATTGTATTATAGTATATTAGGGTTCGTCAGAGAAACAGAAATGCTAGGATTCGAAATACTGAGTTCAAAGGCCTGAGAACTAGAGAGGAGATGATATAACTCTCAGTCTGAGGCTGAAGCCTGAGAACTGAGTTGGGGATGTTGAGGGTGGCTAGCCTGGGGCTGGCGATGGAGGTCTGAAGGCCTGAGAACAAGGAGCTTTGATGTCTGAGGGCAAGAGAAGATGGATGTGTCCCAATTCAAAGAGAGGAGAGAATTTGCCCTTTCTTCTCCATTTGGTCTATTCAGGCCCTCAGCAAATTGGATGGGGCCCACCCACATGGGTGAGGACAGATCCTTATTCAGCCTGCTGACTCAAATGCTGATCTCTTCCAGAACACCCTCATACGTACATCCAGAAATATTTTTTACCAGCTCTCTGGACATCCCTTAGCCCAGTCAAGGTGACGCATAAAATTAACCGTCATATATAGACCACAGGAAGGGGAAATATCAATTGCCCAATGATTTGACTACTGCTATAATGGAAAGAAAAAAATTTTCAATGCTGATAAAACAAAGTTAATTAAACAGATATATTTTAAGTAAGAATTGTGATTTGAAGAGATATAAGACATATTCTCTTTTTTGTCGTCTCTCTTTTGGGGACTATAGCCTAAGACTTCCTTAAATTTTTTTTAACTGAAGTACATTTTATTTTAGTTCATGTAGGGCATGTCTGTCTAGACTTTTCAGTTACTTTTACAAAAATATCCACGAGATAATTCATGGATCTCATCTTCACCCATTTAACAATAAATATTTGTTCAGTAGGTATTGTATTTCAAGAACTAGGCATTGGGAATATAGCAGTGAAAACAATAGGCAAAGCCCTTTATCTTAAGGGGTTTACAAACTAATAGGGGAACAGACAACAGATCAATAATCATGTATAAACCAGTTTCTATATCTTAGGTGGACATAGATAAACATATATTAGGAAAATAAAGTAGGGTAGTAGTGTTTTTGAGTGGTTAAGAGAGGCTCTCTAATAAGAGATTTGTGTTTTTGGACCAGAGATCTGTAAAATACAAGAGAACAAACCATTCTGTTCTAGGCAGAGGAACATGCTATGATGCATGTGGGCTTGACATGTTTAAGGATCATCCAGGAAGCCACTGCAGAGGAGGAGCAGTAGGAAAGGATAGGAGAGAGTAGCAGGATCCTGATTATACAGAACCTTGTGGTTATTTTAAGACTTAGATTTTGTTTGTTCTAATCTAAGAATTTTAGATTAGAAATTTTCTAATTTTCTAATTCTTTTTTTTGTTAGAGACTGGGTCTCACTCTGTTGCCGAGCCTGGAGTACAGTGGCACAATCATAGCTCATTGAAGCCTTGAACTCCTGGGCTCAAGCAATCCTACTACCTTAGCCTCCCAAGTAGCTAGGACTACAGGTGTGCGCCACTGTGCCTGGCTAATATTTTAAATTTTTCTGTGGAGACAGGATGTCACTATGTTGCCCAGGCTGGTCTCAAACTCCTGGCCTCAAGCAGTCCTCTTGCTTTGGCCTCCCAAAGGACTTAGGTTTTGATATAGAGAAAAATGGGAAGCCATCGAAGGATTTTGAGAGAGAGACGTAATCTGATTTACAATTAATAGGAATTACTCTATTTTTATTTGAGACACATCTCACTCTGTTGCCCAAGCTAGAGTGCAATGGCGTGATCTCAGCTCACCGCAACCTCCATCTGCTTCCTGCGTTCGAGTGGTTCTCCTACCTCAGCCTCCTGAGTAGCTGGCACAGTAGGCACATGCCACCATGCCTGGCTAATTTTTGTATTTTTTTGGTAGAGATGGGGTTTCACCATGTTGGCCAGGCTGGTCTCGAACTCCTGACCTCAAGTGATCAGTCTACCTTGGCCTCCCAAAGTGCTAGGATTACAGACGTGAGCCACCGTGCCCAGCCGGGATTACTCTGATTGCAGTGTGGAAATAGAATGTAGGGACACAAGAAAGTAAGAGAGACGTCAGTTAAAAAACTACTACAATAATTCAGTTGAAAGACAATGGTGGACTTTGGGGAGGTGATAATGGTGAAGTTGGTGAGGAATGAGGAATTCTAGGTATGTATATATATTGCTAGTGGTAGGATTTCATGATGGATTGGGTGTGTCGTGTGAGAAAAACAGACCAACCTAAGAGCTATCTTCTCTGATTTACAGAAGAGCAACACATTTTACTCTATTTCCTTTTTGTCTCATTGGGGTGGTGGTAGGATGGAGTGTCTGGGCATATGAGGTAGGAGACTGTTGAGGAGAATTCATCTTGGGCTTTTTGCAGCCTTCATATTTACTGTTCTTATGGGCTATTCCCCAAGCCTCAGATTGTTCATTCACTTTTGCCCTTGTCATGCTTCCTCTGAGACTTTGGGTGGAATCCTCCCTTGTCTTCTTAGCTTCTGATGGTGGCCAGCAACGCTTGGTGTTTCTGGGATTGTAGATATTAATATCTCACTCCAGTGTTTGCCTCTGTTTTCACATGGTCATCTTCCTGTGCATCCCTGTCGTCTCCTCTTCTTATAAGGGCACCAATCATATTGGATTAGGGACACGTCCTACTCCAGTATGATCTTATCTTAATCATTCACAACCACCCCTTTTCCAAATAAGGTCACATTCTAAATATTGGGGACCAGGGCTTCAACATGTTGTTTTAGGGGACACAATTAAACTCATAATGATGACGGAAATGATGAAGCCTGCTGGTATTCCTTGTAGACCCAATTACTCTTTGGTAGTTTTAGTGCCTGTTTCTCCTAAGAGTTTATTTTTTAGCCTACCACAGTTTTATGAATGCTGGCAGAACAAATATGCATCTTGGGTCAAAGATGGAGAAGAGTTTATTACCCATAGCAATAGGAGTAGTCAAAATACCAGCATTTTGGCATCCATTGCCCAAGCCCCACTTCCCACATGGTGATGTGAAGAGAATCAGATGACATTTGCACACTGAATGGATTGCATTATGAGAGGAAGATGCTGAGTTTAGGGAACCTGAATCTTTTAATGGGCAGTAAGCATGGCTGCTGTCTGTTTCAGAGGGACTCCTGGAGAATTGTTGTCCAACAACTGTTATGAGGGGTTATTTCCTCATGAGAATACATATGGTGATGTTGTAATATTTTTCAGAAAATGTGATGATTTGTATAAAGTTTTGCAGTGAAATATATTTAAATGCTGTTACAACATCATTGCATAGAACAATAACTCTAAGCCATGCACTTCAATGTATAATTCATACATGGTCCTCAAAATGGTATTGTGTAGTAGGTAAAGTAGGAGCTTTGGAGACAGAAAACACTTAGTTTTATCACTAATTGGGCCAATTCTTCATCCATGGGCAAAAAAAAAAAAAAAAAAAAAAATCTTCAAAATTGCTTCCTTAGGCTGGGTGTGGTGGCTCATGACTGTAATCTCAGCAGTTTGAGAGGCAGAGGTGGGCGGATCACTTGAGGTCAGGAGTTCGAGTCCAGCCTGGCCAACATGGCGAAACCTCATCTGTACTAACAATACAAAAATTAGCCGGGCATGGTGGTTGGTGCCTGTAATCCTAGCTAATTGGGAAGCTGAGTCAGGAGAATCACTGGAACCAGGGAGGCGTAGGTTGCAGTGAGCTGAGATCACGCCACTGCGCTCCATCCTGGACAACAGAGTGAGACTCTGTCTCAAAACAGCAAAAAACAAAAATATTGCTTCCTTGTTGAATCCAACTTAATCCTTACAGAAACACATCAGATCAAAGAGCTTTGGTAACTCTCCCAATGTCATAGTGCTAACAGAAGAGAATCAGGACTGAAACCCGAGTCTGCCTGGTACCCATTCCTGATTCTTAACTACTTTATTATGAAAAAGATGTAAAGTACCTGGTATAATTAATAATAGGTGTTTATATTTAGTAGTCATAATTTAGTAGTTAGAATTTATAGAAGTCAACAGATTTCCAAAATGAATTCTGAACTATTTCTTGGAAACAGACAAAGACACAGTTGTGTTAACATCAGAGAAATCAAAGTAGAGAACATCCCTAGAAAACAGACATCTGACATTGTCCTTAGAGCAGTTTTTTTAAGAGAAAAATTTGATATAAAAAAGGAATTGTCATCCCTCTGGGCATGGACATTGTCTGTTAACTAATGGAATTGTTTGGCTTATAACAGCCAGCGAATGTGAACTATAATTCAGATTTATATATTCATTTGATCATATCTGCCAAAACAGGAGAAAAAACAGGGACAAGAGTGGGGAATTTATTTTATTTTGCAAGTCAGAAGAGCAGAAAATTTCCTGTGTGATTGCCTTGGTGTAGAAGGGAGTCCTGAACAGTGCTCTAGGTATTTTGGTTGAGTATACACATGAGATTTACCATCCCCTTACATTTTCTCATTGTGTGCTTGGCTTTGTCATGTTTGTCTCATCTCTACCACTGGGCATTTTCTTCTTTGGTTTTGCTGGTATAAATTTACTAGGCATTAATCACATGCAAGCACTGTAGAAAATACCAGTTACATAGGATCCCTTCTCAGTAAATTTGTGATAGAAATGGAAACATCAAGTGATATTTTCTGGGATGGTGATAGGGTTTGGTTGTGTCCCCACTCAAGTCTCATCTTGAATCGTAGTTCCCATAACCTCCACATGTCATGGGAGAGACCCAGTTGGAGGTAATTTGATCTTGGGGGTGGTTACCCTCATGCTTTTCTCATGCTAGTGAGTTCTCACCGGATCTGATGATTTTATAAGGGGCTTTTCCCTATTTTGTGCAGCACTTCTCTTTGCTGCCAACATGTGAAGAAGGACATGTTTGCTTCCCTTTCCACCATGATTGTAAGTTTCCTGAGCCCTTCCCAGGCATGCTGAACTGTGAGTCAGTTAAACCTCTTTTCTTTATAAACTACCCGGTCTTGCGTATGTTTTTATTAGCAGCATGAGAATGGGCTAATAAAGATGGCAAGTGGATATTTCTGTTTTTAATTTATTTTCAGTGATGGGTCAGTTAGATTCTCAAGTGGCATCCAAACACAGCATGTCACGTGACATATTTATTTTGCTAAGAGTTAACATTTTCTTTGGCCATTGGTTTTGTTATTGCTGGAGCTTATACTGTTCTATGTTGCTTGCTTGTTGGTATAATTGAGTGTACTACCCAGGTGTTTGGACAGTCTTGTTGCCAATAATTAATAAATACTATCACTTGAGGCTTAAGGAAAGAACTTTGATTCTAAAATAAATGTTTACATCTGGGACAAGCATTTGACTTCCAATGTAATATGAGTTTCCTTTAACTTGATTAGCTCTGGGGTTATCTTTTCAAGAATGCCAATTAAGTGCAAACCTGCCCTAGAAAACAAATTCCTTTCAAACACAGGCTGCCAGCAAAGGGGCACAGGCTATTGGCAAGACATTGAAATATCAAAGTTGGAGGCCAAAGGATTGCGTTTTAATCCTAATGCCTCTTCTCATTAAATTCTTAATTTTGGGCAAATCTCTTAAACTTTTGGTGACCATCTTTGGATTTACAATGAGAGCACCTGAATATCTCCAAAACTGATAGGTGCATATAACCTCTTTTATTACTTGTTAATTTTATTTCTTCTAACTTTGTGTGACATTTAAGAGTTTACTAAGATATTATATAAAATTCTTTGTTCCAGTTTGTATTGGTGTAAAATAAATCATCCTGAAACATAGTGGCTTGGCATGGTAATCTTTTCTTCTTTTTTTTCTTATGAATCTGAAATTTGGACAGAGCTTGACAGCAAGGAGCTCATCTCTGCTGGGTACCAGCTGGGGCTGCGTGGTGGTGGCTAGCAGGTTCATTAAAATTTTTTTTTTGGTAGAGATGGGGTCTCAATACATTGCACAGGCTAGTCTTGAACTCCTGGGCTCAAGTGATCCTCCTGCCTTGGCCTCCAAAGATGCTGGCATTACAGGCATGAGCCACTGTACTTGGCCGAGTTCCATTTTTAAGATGCTAGCAAATTGGTGCAGGCCATTTGCAGGGACCTCAGTGCTGTGGGTTAGGGGTCTGGTTCTGATTCAGCTGGACCTCTCCATGGCCTGTTTGTAGATCCTCACAGCATGATGTCAGGTTGCAAGAGCAAGTACCCCAAGAGAAAAGTGGAAGCCGCCAGTTCCTAAAGCCTGGAGTCAGACACAGGTACAGTGTTGCTTTTGCTATATTCTGTTTTTGAAGTTTTTACAAAGCCCCATTTCAAGAGGAGAGAACCTAGAGGCCACCTTTCAGTGAGAGGTGTGTCAAAAAATTTGGAGGCCATTTAAAATAAATTTTTAAAATACATTTATCTGAGTTTTTTATTTTTATGTATGTATGTATGTATGTATTTTTGACATGGAGTCTCATTCTGTCACCCAGGCTGGTGTGCAGTGGCGTGTTCTTGCTTGCAACCTCTGCCTCTCAGGTTCAAGCAATTCTCCTGCCTCGGCCTCCTGAGTAGCTGGGATTACAGGCGTGTGCCACCATGCTCAGCTGATTTTTGTATTTTTAGTAGAGACAGGGGTTTCACCATGTTGGCCAGGCTGCTCTTGAACTCCTGACGTCAGGCAATCCACCCGCCTCAGTGGAGGCCATTTTTAAAACCACCACACCCAGTTTCTGAACTACTGACGATTTATCATGCATCCTTGTAAATAGCATTTCCTATGTTTAACTTTTTTCTTTAAAATAGGAATGTTCCCTTGATAGCCTACATCTCTGAATTTGAAACTTCCTCACCATAGTTATTACATATATGTATATATATATGAATTTCTAATGAAGCAAATGGACAAAGACCTAGAAGACAGAAGAAAAATTTGTTGTCACCTACATCTAAGAGTATGAAAACACTCATAAATTCATTCAGAAAAATTAATTTAAAATTAATTATCACTCAACTTAATTCAGAAAGATAAAACATCTTATTGAGAAACTCTCAATCAGTGACATCAATGTATCATTAAAAGGAAAAGTCAGAGTAGAGCTAGTGGCAGTCAGTCTGATAAATTATAACATAAATACACTTTGTATGAGAACATTCTCACCATTTAATCAATGTCACTGATAAACATCCTCAACAGGAAAGGGCAGGAGTTCCGATCTAGGTTGGGAAAGCATTCCACACATTGAAGTAAAGAAGGCTTTGTGAACATTAGTTCTGGGTAGGTAGGAGGATTTCTAAATAGCTCCAGAATATTAAGATAGAGTAGAGATACTAAATGGATAGAATGGCCACAAGTCCTTTTACAACGTTCACTGGGGCACAATTTCAGAAGCTTGAGCACAAGTACAGCTTTAGAACAGTTAAGGTTGGAAGATAAATAAACCTGATATGAAATAGTCTAAAATGCGATGAGTTTTTTTCTGTAGGAGAAAATATGAGTCAAAGAGGGGAAGGTTAAATTAGCATTAGGTATTGAAAATACCAGCCAAAGCAAAATCTGGAGACTCCTGTAATAGCGAGAGCATCTGTTTTGGCCATCTTCTTCCAGGGGTCCTGAGGAAGAAGGAGGTGGCCACGTGAGATAGCTGGTGTCCCGGACACCTTCTCTGAGGACCTTCCTGCTTCCCCAAGTGCTAATACCTTCATGCTCTTTTCTGCTGTCCTGACAATTAGCCTTCATCAGATGGCTCTTTTATGTCTATTGCAGATTATTGGGTTGCATGTGCATCTCCTTCACTTAATGTACCTTTTTACCGTAATGACTGAATGAATATGGAGCTTTTCACACTACGTTGTTAAATCTACTTGTTCTTCATTATTGGCATGAAATCACCTTTTTGTTCTTCTGCATGGTAGAAGTTAATATTGAGTGTCAACTTGATTGGATTGAAGATGCAAAGTATTGTTCCTGGGTGTGTCAGTGAGGTTGTTACCAAAGGAGATTAACATTTGAGTCAGTGGACGGGGAGAGGTAGACCTACCCTCAATCTGGGTGGACATCATCTAATCAGCTGCCAGTGTGGATAGGATAAAAGCAGGCAGAGGAGCATAGAAGGACTGGACTGGCTTAGTCTTCTGGCCTCCATCTATCTCCCATGCTTGATGCTTTCTGCCCTCGAACATCAGACTCCAAGTTCTTCAGTTTTGAGACTCTTGGACCTCCGACCATAGACTGAAGGCTGCACTGTCGGCTTCCATGCTTTTGAGTTTTGGAACTTGGACTGGCGTCCTTGCTCCTCACCTTGCAGACGGCCTATTGTGAGTCTTCACATTGTTATCATGTGAGCTAATACTCCTTAATAAACTCCCCTTTATCTATCTATTCTATTAGTTCTGTTCCTCTAGAGAACCCTGACGAATACAGTAGGTCTATGTCTGCCTTTTATCTTCACATAATAAATTTACTTATATAATCATCTGTTGAAAGGACCATGTGAATCACAAATTGATTTCTTTAATCAGACTTATATCTACTAATAATTTAGGATTGTTCTTTCAACCCATCGCTAACCACAGCATCATGCACAATGATGTTAAGAGTAAATGCTTTGATATTTGTCCCACTAAGAAAAAAGATCTACTTATTTATATTTGCTTTTGTTATTGGACAATAAGATAAATAACCAATTCACTTTTTAAATCATTAATTTGAAACTTTATTAAATAAATACAGTATATATATATATATACATATATATATATATATATATGCAGGTTTTTAAATTTAAAACATTTTCTTTTGAGACAGGGTCTCACTCTGTTGCCCAGGCTGGTGTGCAGCAGTGCGAACACGGCTCACTGCAGCCTCAACCTCTGAGGCTCAAGGGATCCTCCCACCTCAGCCTCCTGAATAGCTGGAACTATAGGCGTGCACTACCATGTCCAGCTACTTTTTTATTTTTTGGAGAGTTGGGAGTCTCACTATGTTGCCCAGGCTTGTCCAAACTCCTTGGCTCAAGTGATTCTTCTGCCTTGGCCTTTCAAAGTGCTGAGATTATAGGTGTGAGCCACTTCACCTGGCCAGGATATAGAATTTACATGATATCAAGAGGAATAGGACCTCAGCAGTGTTGCTCACATCTGTCTTCTCCTCCTGATACCCTCATGACCTTTATACTCCAGTTGTTGCTGTGGCAACCAGCTATATGCCGGCATAACCTGGTAACACTTTGCCTCAGCTGATCTCATATTTCTGCCCCAGTACTTCTCTGCTTCTTTTCTGTAGGATGTCCACTGAAATCTATCACACCCCTTTAAGCTATGCATAAAAATGGAAGGGTGAGAAAATGACCACTTCATGGTCTAGCCCTTGACCCATGGTGCAGGAGTCTGTATGTGAATACTTTCTTCTTCAGTCCTTCATGCAGACATTATGAAGTACATCCAATAAGAGCAGCAGGACCCAGCTCCAGTTGCCCACAGGGGTGCTCAGGTCAAACATGCACATTAAAAAATAGTTTTGTGGGTACATCGTAGTGTATATATTTATGAGGCACATGAGATATTTTGATACAGGCATACAATACATAATAATAATATCAGGGTAAATGGGGTATCCATCACCTCAAGCATTTGTCCTTTGTTACAAACAATCCATTTGTACTCTTTTAGTTATTTAAAAATGTACAATTATTTTTGACTATAGTCACCCTGTTATGCTAGCAAATACTAGGTCTTATTCATTCTGTTTCTGTACCCATTAACTATCCCCACTACTCTTCCCAGCCTGTGATAGCCATTCTCTTACTCTCTATCTCCATTAGTTCCATTATTTTAATTTTTAGCTCCCACAAATAAGTGAGAACATATGAAATTTGTCTTTTTGTGCCTGACCTATTTCGTTTGACATAATGACCTCCAGTTCCATCCATGTTGTTACAGATGACAGGATCTCATTCTTTTTTATGGCTGCATAGTACTCCATTGTGTATATGTACCACATTTCAAAAATGTACGTTGTGATGCGCTTTTCCTTCTCTGTTTACTCTTTCCACTTCCCCATTCCTGTGTTTTAGGATCACCTCCCAGAATAAACTACCTATATACAAATTCTTGTCTTTGGGGCAACCTGAGCCAAGATATCAGAAAAAAAGACAAAAGCAGGAAGGCTCAAGTACCACAGTACTCCCTAACATGGAGAGCCTTGGTAGTTCACTTGTCTCTCCCTCATTGCCTTTGAAATGCTGTTCTCTTTTTATTTTGTTATGCAAAATACATTAGATGCAAAAGAATGTGCAGCATAACACTTCCTCAGTTTCTATGGTAATGATCTCATGTAGGTATTTACAAGTGAGCATATAAATATGTAATAAAAATTAGGCTCCAGTATCAATGACTTGTGTCCTATTTATATATATACTTTTGCCAAATTCTAAAATCAAGTAGACAAGTCAGTCAATAAAAATGGTGATACCAACTAGGCAAACTTATAAGGAATTCACTTTCCATGCCTATAGAATTGAAATACTAAAATCATGACATAAATTAGAAACATCGATGTTATGAAAAAAGATGAAAATATAGGAGGCAAATAATATACTATCCCAGGGATGTTTTTGCAAAGGAGGACACATAATGTCTGTGTTCTTCATTTTAGCAGTTTAATTGAATTTGTGTATAAGACGATTATGTGCTTGCATTTCTTCTTAATTTCTTCTTTATTTTTCCTTTGTCCTTTCCTAATGAGATTTGACTTCCTCTTTAAACATACTTTTGTAATCTTTGTTCCTTTGGCCTAGTAAAAACCACCTTGCTAGAATGTATAAGGAACACTAGCACCTTTCATATTAAACACATTCAATACAAATGACAAATTTCCTTTTGAAATTCTGGAAAACTTGGCTGATTTACTGATCTTTGTGGTGTCCTTGAGTAACCTATATCTTTTAGTGTATAATTTTTAGTGAAGAAGGATTTATTATGAATATACAAAAGCAATTTGGAGAGCCTAAGGATGAAAGTACCATTTGGTCACACAAAAAATGAGATAAACAAAATGAAACATTGTATGAAGCCAAAGCAGCAAATCTTACTCTTCCATATAAATCTTTTTGTCTCTCTCTATAGCTACAAGTCTCTCCTCTTCATTTTTCCTCTGTATCTTTGGTTCATTCTTTCTTTTCTCTTCATAGGATTTTCTTTTTTGCTTATGTGTGCAGAAAGAGAAGTGGCAGCAACAGACATATGTGGTCTCCCACCAAAATGCTCAGGAGACACATACGAGATTCATACTCCGTATCTCACATATGCTAACATGCACTATTGCTTAATGTATTACCAAGGAAAAAATGCTCTCTGTTAAATGTAATGCACAAGCTATTGTAAGATGCATTATGATTTTGGAAATAAAATATGTGAAAAGTGTATTTAGCATCAACAGAATACAGTACTAGAGTGTCTGGTGTCCAGACTGTAAATTCCTGGAGAGAACCTGATTGGCTCAGCCAACTGACTGTGGCCTTCAAGCTCAAGTGTGTATTCCAGGCCCAGTTAGCCATGGCAAGAGGGACTGCAATTGGTTAAGGGAAAAGTTCCCAGGCAAAGAGCAGGTGGTGGGTGGGAGCCAGGAATTACTCCATATTGTTCTTTAACATTTTCTAGAATTTTGCTTTCAGTATTTTGCTAACACAAATTGTTGATGTGTTTGCTTTTAAGTTTTCTGTTGAATTGCTGCAAAATATTGGTTAAAAAATTCATGCAGGCAAAAATCCAATGTATACTAAATTGTTGTTAATTCAGAAAGTAAAAAATGTATCCTTTTAATATTGAAAGTTCCATTTTGTGGTCCAGCTACAAACTAAAAATAATTTTCTTTTGTGTTGTTGGTGACCATATAACCATATAGGTCAGGCAAAGAACTATGGAAGTTGAGGTTTTGGGTTTAATCTCAAATTAAAAATTAATATTTAACCCTTTATTATGAGATTATTTCAGACTTTCGGAAGAATTCCAGAAATAGTAAAGAGAATTCTCAGATGCCCTTAACTCAGCTTACAATCATGGGAATATCTTACATAACCATAGAACAGTGATCAAAACTAAGACATTTGGCTGGGCGTGGTGGCTCATGCCTGTAATCCCAGCACTTTGGGAGGCCGAGGCAGGTGGATCACCTGAGGTCAGGAGTTTGAGGCCAGGCTGGCCAACATGGTGAAACCTGTCTCTACTAAAATACAGAAATTAGTCAAGCATGGTGGCGGGCGTCTGTTGTCCCAGCTACTTGGGAGGCTGAGGCAGGAGAATTGCTTAAACCCAGGAGGTGGAGGTTGCAGTGAGCAGAGATTGTGCCACTGCACTCCAGCCTGGGTGACAGAGCAAGACTCCATCTCAAAAACAAAAAACAAAACAAAACCCTAAGAAATTTGACCTAGATACAATACCATTGTCTATCCATCCTTGGCATGATGTGGCAATGGAAATAAGCACAATATCACCATTGGATACTCCTAATTTAAACACCTGAAAAGGGCAAAGATCTGGGTGATGAGGCACAGGATGTCTTTGAACATTTTTGTCAAACTGAGTGTAATGAGATTGGCTGGTTGCTCCTAATGTTGCTGGTAAAAGTGAGAGAAGAAAAGGATGAACTCAGGGATACAAGTTCCTAACTCAAGCATAGAATGAATGAACCGAAAGCTTCTATGTCTGCCCAGAATGCAACACTTAACTTCTACAGCTGTGGGGCTGAGATTGCTGAAAACCAAACCAGCATCTCATCCTGTAAGTGACTGTATTACAAAGCAAATTGAATTCTCAGTCTCACAGGGTGTCTACTGTTAAGGTGAGGGCATTGATTAGAAAGGAATGGGATTCAGGAAGTTGGAGAATGTGTGTGTGTGAAAACCATGGAAAAGCTGGGGACATTGAACCCCTAAATTTGAAGGCATCTTCCTTGCCTATAGAAGCAGTCTCGCCACCACCGTTGAGGAGATTAACCGTGCATTGCCTAAAGAAACTGCAACAGCCTCCCTTGAGGCAGTTGCCAAGCAAGACAATGCTCATTCTCCTTAGGACTCATGCTAAATATCCATCTTTGCTTCTCCTCCTATAACTAGACTGAAGTTTTAGAGGTCCCCAAAGGTGAATTACAAAGTGTGAGTCATGCAGAAGTATGCTACTGTCCAGAAAAACGTATTGATTTTTTAATTTATACAAACAGAAACCCGTGGATATGTGTGGAAATGAATATTAAGGGTGTGGAATAATGGTGGAAAGAACCAATAAAGTTGGATCAGGCTGAATTGATTGATGTGAGTTCACTAATTAGACATTCTGCATTTAAGTCACAGTTCAGGGAGTTGGAAAGAATTCTCACAGATAGGTTGGTTGGTTGGTTGGTTGAAACATGGAGCAAAAGGAGGCCCATATTGATTGAACCTGAAATGCCATATCTTCCTTGGTTTACCATAGAGGAAGCCATTCAAAGGGTTAGGGAGTTTGGAACGTCAGAGTGAATTTGTCATCTAAGACCTACTTACCTGCCCTGGGAGCTTCCCCTGCAACTATGGGAAATGAATTTGTTAGAGGAGCCCCAATATTCTTGAAGAGCTCTGTGATCCCTGTTCCCTGTAGGCCAGAACTTACAGTGAGAGCTACAGCCACTGAACTAGGAAAACTAAATGCAATGGGAATAATTGCATCCTGGGGTGGTAGGGGCTAAGTGGTGGCACTCACAACCTAAGGCAGGTAGATACAGTTACTGTAATGAACAGCAGAGGCAAAGCAGTGATTCATTAGTCTGACTCATGCTGATTATGGGATTGGCTAGTTAAATGTTATGTTCCCAGAGGTGAAATAGATAGGAAGACTATTAAATTCATTCCTGATCTATATAAGCAAGAAAGCTCTAGGTCAAGAGAAAAAAAGTCTAACCTGAGTCACAAAAACATAGAGTCATGGCCCGTATGTCAATTATTAGATTTGAACCAGTTTATAGACACGGAGCCCCTTGAATGAAGGGGCAGTTAAATCCCGTTGAGGAAGAACCCTAGTCCACTGCTAAAAATTTATACTGTTAACCTTTCTTCTAGCTTTCCCCCAAAGGACTACAGCTTTTTACTATGGTAGCTATGCACAAGGGAAAAAGAACTAATCAGACTTTAGGGGACTACTGGACACTAACTGAAGTGGTACTGATTTCAAGAGACTCAAACCATTGTTGTGGTCTGTAAGCCAATAGGGACTTCTGAAGGTCATCAATGGAGTTTTAGCTCAGGTCTGTGGGCCTAGTAGATTCCCGAAGCCATCTTGGTTGTTACCCCAGTTCTGGAATTCATAATTGGAATAGACATGTTCAGCAACTGGTAGAATTCCCACATTGATTCTCTGACATGTGGAGTCAGGGCTATCATGATGGGAAAAGATAAGTGTAAGCAACTAGAATTGCCTTTATCTACAAAAGTAGTAAACTAAAATGTGTATCATGTTCCTAGAGAGCTTCAAGAGATGAGTGCCACCAGCAAAGACTTGAAAGAGACAGGGGTGGTGATTCCCACCACAATCCTGTTCAGTTCACTTACTTTGCCTGTGCAGAAGACAGATGGATCTTGGAGAATGGCAGTGGATTATTATAACTTAACCAGGTGGTGACCCTAATTGCAGCTGCTGTATTAGATAATGTGATTTCCTTATTTGAGCAAATTAACACCTAGCACCTGATATGTAGCTATTGATCTGAAATATGCCTTTTCCTCCATACCTGCCCATAAGGTCCATAAGAAAGATTTTACTTTCAGCTGTCAATGCTACCAGTATATCTTCACTGCTCTACCTCAGTGGTATATCAACTCTTCAGCCTTGTGTCATAATTTAGAGTGCAGGGATCTTGTTAGACTTGCCATTCCACCAAATATTACACTTGTCCATTACATTGATGACATTTTGCTGATTAGACCTAGAGAGCAAGAAGTAGAAACCACACTAGACTTATTGGTAAGACATTTGCATGTAAGAGGGTGGGATATAAATCGGTCTAAAATTTGGGAGTCTTCTAGTTCAGTGAAATTTCTAGAGGTCCAGTGGTATAGGACATGTTGAGATATTCCTTTTAAAGTGAAGGATATATTGTTTGCCTCTGGCTCTTCCTACAACAAAAAAAGAGGCTCAATGCCTAGTGGGCCTCTTTAAGTTTTAGAGGGCACATGTTCCTCATTTGGATGTGTTACTCCAGCCATATACATACAGTTTTGAGTCGGGCTCATAAAAAGAGAAGGTTCTGCAACAGGTCCAGGCTGCTCTGCCAACTGCTCTGCCAGTTGGGCCACATGATCCAGTAGATCCAATGGAGTTTGAGGTATCAGTCGTAGGTAGGAATGCTGTTTGATGACTTTGGCTGACCCTTATGGGAGAATCAAAGATGACAACTACGCTCCTTTTTAAATTTTAATTTAATTTTATAATGAGACAAGGTCTTGCTCTGTGGCCCAGGCAGGAGTGCAGTGGTGCAATCACAGCTCACTGCAACCTTGACCTACTGAGCTCAAGCAATCCTCCCACCTCAGCCACCTGAGTAGCTGGGACTACAGATACACACCACTGTGCCTAGCTAATATTTTTTGGCTTTTTTTTTTTTTTCTTAGTGTTACCCAGGCTTGTCTTGAACTCCTGAGTTCAAGCAATCTTCCCACCTTGGCTTCGCAGAGTGCTGAGATTACATGGGTAAGCCATTGCCCTGGCCTTTACTCTCTTTTTCATAAACAATTCTTAACTTGCTTCTGGGCCTTAATAGAGTTATGGGCCATCAAGTTACCTTGGAAGCTGAGCTGTCCATTATGAACTGGGTTTTAGCTGATCTAGAAAAATAGTACACCAAAATTCGTACTAAGCCCTGAAGTTGGGCATGTATAACATGTACATAGCAGCACTCCATCATCAAATGGAGGTGATGTACATGTGATCAGGGCCAAGTAGGCCCTGAAGGCACAGTAAGTTACATGAAGAAGTGGCCCAAATGCCCATGGTCCCCACTCCTGCTGCACTTTCTTTTCTCTTTCAGCCTGAACCTATAGCCTCATGGAGAGTTCCATATGATCAAATAACAGAGGAAGGGTAAATTCAATCTGGTTTACAGGTAGTTTTGCATAATATGCGTGTAATATCCAAAACTGGACAACTGTCGCAATACAGCCTTTTCCTGGGACACCTCTGAAGGACAGTGGTGAAGGGAAATCTTCCCCCTGGGCAGTACTTCCAGCAGTGCACCTGGTTGTTCATTTTGCTTGGAAGGAGAGTTGGCTGGATGAGCAATTATAGACTGACTTATAAGCCATGGCCAATTGTTTGGCTGCATAGTCATGGGCTTGGAAGGAACAGGATTGGAAAATTGGTGATAAAGAAATCTGGGAGAGAGATACATAGACAGACCTCTCTGAATGGGCAAAAAACATTAAGATATTTGTATACTATGTGAATGCTCAATAAAGGGTGACCTTTAGTGCCACCTGGACCCCTTGGGATCCTTATATCTCTAAGTCAACAGGCTAAGCAGGGTGTTATGGTGTTGGCTGGCACAACTGATCCCTACTGTCAAAGGGAAATTGGACTGCTTTGCTAAAATGGTAGCAAGAAAGAGTATATCTGGAATAGAGGAAGTCACTTAGGGTGTGTCTTAGTGTTATGCCCTGTGATTATAGTCAATAGAAAATGACAACAACCCAATCCAGGCAGGACTACTAATGGCCCAGACTCTTCAGGAAAGGAAGCTTGGATCACTGTACCTCGTAAAGAATCATGACCACCTGAGGTACTTGCTGAGGGCAAAAGGAATACAGAATGGGTAACAGAAGAAGGTAGCTATACATATTAATATCGGCTATGACCACATGATCAGTTACAGAAGTGAAGACTGTAATTGTTATGAGTATTTTTTCCTTATTTTGTTGTGAATGCATTTGTGCATTTTTGTTTTATTTCCCTCCGTTATCCTGTTATTATGTAGTGTAGGAGATATTGACTTATAGTATTTAAGTACTCTTTAATTTTGCAACATAGTATTTAAGTTACAGAATATAAGGGAGAAGAGTTAACATCACTCAAGAACTTTGTATCCTCTTCTGGGGAAAGAGTATGTTTTTTGTTGTACGCAGAATACTTTATCATGTATGACTTTATTATTGTTGTTATTTGGAGATTAATATGGCTTAAGAAGATGTGTATGGGTGCGAAGTTTATTATTTTATAATTGTTATTTGGAGATTAACATGGTTAATAAAATATCATTTTATTATTGTTATTTGGAGATTAATATGGTTTATTATTGTTGTTATTTGGAGATTAATATGGTTTAAGAAGATGTGTATGGGTGCGAAGTTGACAAGATTTGCACTTGTGATAGTTAATTTTATGTATTAACTTGGTTGGGCCACAGGGTGCCTACATATGTGGTCAAACATTATGCTGGATGTTTCAGTGAAAAATGTTTTTGGATGAGATTGATGGTTAAACTGGTAGACTTTGGGTAAAGCAGATTACTCTGCATAACGTGGCGTACCTCATTCAATCAGTTGAAGCTCTCAGTGGAACAAAAGATTGACCTCCTCCAAGAGGAAATGAATTCTGCAAGCAGATGATGGCCTTTGGACTTGAATTACAACATCAGATCCTCCCTGGGTTCATGCCTAATGGCTTTCAGATTTGAACTGGAACATTGACTTTCCTGGGTATCCAGCTTGCAAGCCTTCAGACTGGAAGTGAAACATTGGTTCTTCCATGGATCTGTAGCCTACTAGCTCACTTTGCAGATTTTGGACTTGCCAGAACAATTGGTTCTTTTCATCTGGAGACCTCTGACTAATACAGCTTTCAACCCAGCAAACGTCTCCACAAAGGTAGAAGAGGAGGAAGACCGTTTTATTATTGAATAAACATTAAATCACAATGTGATGCACACCACAGGCAATCTGCTAAAGAGATTGGAAAGACAGAAAGAGATCTCACTCTTCCATATAGCTACACAAGTACAACCCATCACATACATGTTTTCAAGATAAGCAATGACTACTCTTCAAGTAAAAGGACTTGACAGCATCATTTGTCATAGCTTGTGGTAAATTCACCTGGTCATTGCAGTCACCATCTCCAATTATCCTTTGGATAATTGGTGTTATTCAAAGGAAAAACTAAACTTCTCATACCTTTATGACAGCACGTAGTTAGTCTTGGAGTAAGGTGCCCACCTAAGTGAGGTTCCACGCCTCTGACAGAAACTGGGAGATAGGGTACTGTCTTCCATTATAATTACATTTCAAAGAGATGGCTCCCAGGTCCTTGAGATTCCTAGTTTGTAAAGTTGCCAAAAGGCTTATTTAGATTTTAAAAAGATTGACACACATCTCAAAGGGACATAGAAGGAATTTATCATAACAAGTTTTCTAAAGAAAATGCTCTGAAAGCAAAAGGGGAAAAGAGTGTCTCTCTTTTTGCGGCAGGGAAAGTTAACCTTTTTCTTTTTTTGATTTGTATTTACCCTTACATTATTCATCATTAGCTTTGGAAGTTCATCTTTGCTATTGGTATGGGCAGTAATTCATTAATCTTCACAAGTAGTAATTCATTGTATAACTACAAGAATTTATTTATGTATTCTCTTGTCAATGAACATTTGGTTGCTGCTGCTGCTGCTCCTCCTCCCCTCCTCCTCCTCCTCTTCCTCCTCCTCCTCTTCTTCTTCTTCTTTTTTTTTTTTACATGCAGTCTCGCTCTGTCATCCAGGCTTGAGAATCCGGGAGGCGGAGATTGAGGTGAGCTGAGATTGAGCCACTGCACTCCAGCCTGCAGGACAGCGGGAGACTCTGGGTAAAAAAGCTGCCCTTTAGATCTGCCCTTTCCCTTTCCCTCCCCTTTTGACAGAGTCTCCATGTGTCATCCAGGCTGGAGTGCAGTGGCGCGATCTGGGTTCAGGTTCACTGCAACCTCCGCCTCTCAGGTTCAAGTGATTCTCCTGCCTCAGTCTCCCTAGTAGCTGGGATTACAGGCATGTGCCGCCAGACTAATTTTTGTATTTTTTACAAAAAAAAAGGCGGGGTTTTTTTTACAAAAAGGAGACGGGATTTCACCACATTGGCCAAACTGATTTCTAACTCCTGACCTCAAGTTATCCGCCCTCCTCGGCCTCCCAAAGTGCCGGGATTACAGGCATGAGCTATCGCACTGGGCCATATTTCTAATTTTTACGTGTTTTTCAGTTAGTCATTTGTCTTTTCCTTCTTAATTTATGAGAATTGTTTATGTATTCTAGCTTATGCTCTACCGGTTGCAATAGTATCTTCTAGGCTGATATTTGATTTTACATTTTCTTTTAAAATATCAGTTGATAAAAAGAAACCTTCATAATTTTAATGAGTCAAGTTTATTTATTTTTCAATCATGTTTTATGCTTTGTATCCTGTTTAAGAAAGTCTTCCTTACCACAGGGTCCCCAAAATACTAACCTATATATTTTTTAAAATGGAAAAATCTCCTGTCACATTTACATCTTTAATCTAGAATTGATTTTTTTGTATGATGTGAGATAGAGTTCCCATTTCTTTTTATTTTAATGTGTTTAATCAATTATTCCAGCCTCACTGTTTTATAAATTCACTTTTCCAACATGATTATTTAAGCTCCAATTCATCTTTACTGATTTGCAATGCCTATTTTATCATATATTATGTTTTCTTGTATATGGGGGGGGTCTCTTTTTGAGGCAATTACAGAGGGTCCCAAGTGGTGAGGCTCATGCTCATTGATGTGACAAGGATAAATGGAATATACTGTACTTTTATTTTTGGCTTCCATTTCATTTAATCGTGCTATTGATTCTTTTGTTTCTTTATCTTTCTTTCATTCTTTTGTCTTTTTATGACTTTTTAAAGGATGTTTTCCTTGTCTTTGGCTTTCTGAATTTTTACTATGCTGTGGCTATGCTGTGATTTTTCTGTTTCTTTTTCTTTATTAAATGAAACCTTGCTTGAGTATTTCTAAGCTTATAATTTCTAGAAAATTCTTAGACATTATTCTTTAGATATTGCCTATGCCCTAACCTCTTTGTTCTTTCTGACTGTGATTAGATATATGTTAAAACTTCTCATCCTATTCTCCAGACCTCTTAAATTATCTTGTTTTTTGGGCTGCATTTGGCTAATTTCTTCAGGTATACTTAATTAATTTTTCCTTTGGTTTTGTTTCATGTGCTGTTTAACTCATCCTCTGAGTGTTGAACTTCAATGATTTTTTTTTTTAATTTTTAGAAGTTTTACTTGGTTCTTTGTCAAAACTGCTTGGTAATTTTTAATATTCTCCTGACGCTTGGCTATGGTTTTATTCTTTAAACATTTTAATCCTTGATTATTTTCTATTCTGTGTATTCTAGTATTAATATAAACTTCCATGTATTAGTACTAGAATATTATAATATAAAATGGTATTAATATTAATAATATAAAAATATCCTTACTTTATATTTTATAATTACCTTACAATAATTATTTTAAATAATTAAATCTTATAATAACATATTATCATAATTATGATAATAAAAATTATTACCATAATACAATTATACAGTTACATTATGATTATTATAAAATAACATATTAATAAATTATAACTGTATAATGATAATTATATAATGAATATATTATCATTATGATAATATAATATTAATATGATAAATAACATTAATTTTAATTAGATTGATATATTACATATTTATATTAATATCAATATATTAATGTATTATTAATAGTATATAACATTATGATATATTAATGTATTAAATTGTGTTAAATATCTATTATAAAATGATATTAAATTATTATTAACATAAAATTCTGTGTATTGGGGCTCTGAATCTCTTTGTTATTTTTACTGACTCTCAAGATATCTTGTTTTCTTATGTAATTGATAATTATTTTGGTCTAATATTTGACTTTAGAAAATCACACTGGGGCTCAGTGGAAGATGCTTTCTTCCCAAGAGGATTTGTGTTGTCATACTCGGTCTACTTTAATTAATATTTTGGCTTCTGCTTCCCCAAATCATACACATGATATGAAACCAAGCCCCAGCCACATGTGGTGGCATTCTATGGTTAGAATTTTTTATGAAACTATTTTTATTCTTCTAATATATTTCTCTCCTTTAACTGAAGCTGGGACAGACAAGTTTTCTTCTTAGCTCTCTTAACTCTGCTGCAGGCCTGAGTTGCCCAGGTCATTCTTCCACCTCGTTAGAGGTTTTTTTTGTTGTTTTTTTGTTTTTTTTATTATACTTTAAGTTTTAGGGTACATGTGCACAATATGCATGTTCGTTACATATGTATACATGTGCCATGTTGGTGTGCTGCACCCATTAACTTGTCCTTTAGCATTAGGTATATCTCCCAATGCTATCCCTCCCCCCTTCCCCCACCCCACAGCAGTCCCCGGAGTCTCATGTTCCCCTTCCTGTGTCCGTGTGTTTTCATTGTTCAGTTCCCACCTATGAGTGAGAACATGCGGTGTTTGGTTTTTTGTCCTTGCGATAGTTTGCTGAGAATGACGATTTCCAGTTTCATCCATGTTCCTACAAAGGACATGAACTCTTCATTTTTTATGGCTGCATAGTATTCCATGGTGTATATGTGCCACATTTTCTTAATCCGGTCTATTGTTGTTGGACATTTGGGTTGGTTCCAAGTCTTTGCTATTGTGAATAGTGCCGCTATAAACATACGTGTGCATGTGTCTTTATAGAGTTGTTTGTTTTGATGGGGGGCTTATGTCCAGCAGTCTTTACTCTGGCAAAACCCCACAGTCTAATCCTCAGTTATCCAGCTGGCATGATCTCAGTCCCCAAAGCTTGAGGCTCCTCTTATTGGCATTTGCCTCCAGGACCTTTCCAACTTCATATTCTCTTTCTCACTGTGCTTGTGGCTTATTATTATTATCATCATTTTTTTTGCCTTTGGGAATTTTTCTGGACTTTGTTTTTAGCTTAACAATGCATTTAAAAGTATGTGGGTTTTTAAAAAATGTATCTTTTTTTGTGTGTCATGGGTTGGGGTAGAGGGATTAGAATGTTAGTCCCCAGATGGCCAGAAACAAAATTCTCACCATATTTTCAGAGATACAAGGAACCAACATTTCAATTACTCTGAACTTTCAGGGAAAAAGAAAATAAGTGATTGTCTTGTGATGTGGGAAAGCATGTTGCAAATGACTCCAAATTTTGGCAGGTGCAGGGGATGATTTGTGAGGTATCACAAAGGGGTGACATTTTACTTTAACCAAGCTTCTGCAATGCCTGCAGTACAAAAGAGACTAATTTATTAATTCCATTCTCTATCTTACTGTAAAGCTGTTGCTCTAAATTACTTTGAAAAGGCTGTAGATTATATTCCAATTCTTGTAGGTAGCCCTAGATATACAGAAAGTCACAATCATGGAATTCCTAATACAATTTTCTCACCTGAGTTTCTGTTCTAAGATCCTTCTTTCTGACAGTATCTACAGCACTGATTTTATCTTAGAACTGATATAACTTCGGCATCAGCCTCACATGTAGAAAGTACTGATTTCATTTTCATAATGAACCAAGTAATACCACTTCGATAATGGATTGAAGTGTTTTATATAAATCATATTAAAGATGTAAAACTTGGGAAATTGAAGATTTTGAGTTAACACAGGAAAATCTAAATGTCCTTCTGACTTATTTTTTCTTTCCCAGTTCATTCTACAGACAACTATGAGACTCTTTTCTGAAAGCAAAAATCTCAGTATATGGGCCTTTCTCTACTTAAGAAACTTTAAAAATTCTGCTTTTTCTAATTCCTTCTTAGACTTTTCTATTTGAATGCTCAGTTTACAGTCAAATGGTATCTGCTTGGTTCCAAGACTTTTATTCCATTAAACCAAGATTTATTGATGCCTTCCTTTATATTGTATTCTGTGCAAGGCAAGGTGAGTCAAAGATGAACTAGTCATGGTCCTACCTTCCAGGGGACATTTAGTCCAACATGGGCAGTCGGAGTGGGGGCAGAGAGGAACCAAAAGCATGTTTTAAAAAGTCACATGCCGTTTTAAGGTCTATAGTGGAAGTTTACGTAAGTAATTATTTTCTTAATTTTCATGGCATTTTATCTTTATGTCTTATGTGGCATCATCACTTTCTTCTTTTAGTATCTTTACCTCTTCTATGATATTAAAGTTTTTGAGAAGCAACATATAGATAGTATGCTTTGTGATATATGTATATTTTTAATCCTACAACACATTTAGTGGACTGCCTTACATGGAAAAATAACAATAACAGAATAACAGTAATGCCAATAATTAAATAAATCACTTAAAAATGGTTAACTTTGGCGAATATGGTGAAACCTGTCTACTAAAAATACAAAAATTAGCTGGGCATGGGGGTGTACACCTATAATCCCAGCTACTTGGGAGGCTGAGGCAGGAGAATCACTTGAACCCAGGAGGGGGAGGTTGCAGTGAGCCTAGATCATGCCACCACTGCACTCAGGCCTAGACAACAGAGCAAGACTCCATCTCAAAAAAAAAAAAAAAAAAAAAGACCACTGGTTAACTGTGTACTAGTCCGTGTTCTAGAGTTTTATGTATATTAATTCTAATTCACACCATAGCTGGTGAAATGCGAACAATTGTTGTCCTCATTCAACTTATGAGGGATCTGAAGCACGAGTAAATTCAATAACTTGCCCCAGTTCACGTAGCTAGTATGTAGAATCCAGAGCTGGGATACAATAGATACTTAGAAAATATAGATTGAAGACATAGTAAATTATTATTAGATACCTTTTTTAAAAATTAAAAACCTTAAACACAAAAGCCTTGGAAATTCTAATACTAATTTGGATTTTGGATTGCATCATTGGCAAGGACAGTAAAACTATATCTGCGTTAAAGGACTTTATTCATGTCTGATAGGAAGCCTGTTCGTGTCTTTACCGGAAGACATGAAAGATTGACACGTTTTACCTCTAGGAGTTCTTTGATTTTGTTGTTCTGTTTCTCAAGTTGGACCGTCCTCAAAGGACAGAAACTTCATTGGCATGCTAGACATTTCTTGTGTATTACATGGAAACTTCCCAATGTTCTGCATATAAATAAGCTTTACCTGCAATGCATAACAACTGACTTGCTCACTCACATATTAATGGAGCACACTGAACTGAAAGTCATTTGGAAACCTGGACCATTTTTGACTTCGTGGTCCTTTACCTTCGGGCCCTAAAATATTCGTAGCTTGTTGGAGTTAGAAAGGGCTTTAGGAATCACACAGTCTAACTGTCTCCTTTTACAGGCCGGGAAGCTATGGTTAAGAGAAGCTCTGACTCACCCTCAGCCACACTATAAATTAACAGAGAACGGCAATGAGAACAGTCCTGGTGAGAGATAAGACTGACATGCACAGAATAATCATGGACATGATCAAGGATAACATGAGTTATTACTATGAAAACAAAACTGTGTAAACCATTCCCTGTATTCGAGTAATTTATACTTAGAGAACAATACGGGGGCAGAAGTAGTTACACTACAAAGTGGTCTGATATGGTCTACACACATGATAGATGCTAGATTATATGGGATTGTGGAGGAATGATGGGAGCATTTTGGCTGTTGTATTCGTTTATTCATTTGAAATATTTTTATCTAGCATATGTTCCAGGGGAATGCAGCAGAATTTAGATTGACCAGGGATCTTGTGTTCTGGGGAAGAAGTGATTTAAAAATTGAGACTAATGCAAAATTGCAAAAAGTATGGTTTTGTTAATTAGGAAATAGGCATCTATTATGAGAATAATATAATTTAAACCTTGGCTTGGGATGATTCACACAATGGATGAGAGAGATGGAGTTTATTAGCAGGAACAGTAGTGCTGAAACTCTTTCAATAGTCTGTGTATGAGATGCTGCTAGAAGAGTGGGAACAGAAGGAATTGGAGAGAAGCAATGGTTTTTGTTGTTGTTTCAAGAATTTCAGAGAATGAAGAAATTGTTCTACTGCATGGGATAAACATGACTTCATACATTTCAATGCACCGTTGTAGCAGCAAACAGTTTTTACTATCAGCCATTAGAGTTTGGCCATGTGTAATTACAAATGATAGGAAGCAATTATAAGCAAAGAGATTCCAAATAATATAAGAGAGTCTTCCAGGCAACTTTTGGCCCAGAAGGTACTATGTCCCTGCCTAAAGCTGGGAAGATCTGAAACCTCACACAGAAGAAAGCTTGTGGCAGGAGGCATTGTTCAGAAAGTAGAAGTCAGTTTCAAAGCACATCTTTGTTTCTGTCCTTTATTCTCTATGCATTTTAAAATGGCTGAGTTCAGGCTGCAGATAAAATTTTGAATCTGATTCTTTTCAGGCATTTTTAGAATTTTTTGGTGGCATAAAAAGTCTTGGTAAGCATAATTGTTAAGCATATTCATGTCTTTGTACATAAACCTTTGCTGATATTTCAAATTATCCCCCTAGGAAATGTTACTAGAAGAGAAATGAATGGACCATTTCCAGTTACTTTTGTTCCTAATAGTTTTTGCATTATTCTTGAGAATGTAGGAAATTGAAGTGGTGGAGAGTCTTTCATTATTCCTTTCAAATGCAAACATGAAAAGTTGAACCTGAATTATCAAAGCATGTCAATGGCTGGCTCAGAATGAAATAATAGTGATTACTTGAATGGCTGATGACTTGGTTCTAGTGATACAGACAGGAGGCAGGGAAATACTGGGTAGAAGAGGGCGGGGTCCCTGGTGAAGCCCTACCCTCAAACCTGAAACTGTGGCTAAAAGTGAGAACATGCATTCCTGTTTCCTGCTTGAATGTTGCCTTTTCTAAACCCACCCATGGCCTGCCCTGCCCTGCATCCTGTACCCGTAAAAACCTCGGGTTACTCTGACAGCAGAGTGGCAGAGAGGAGAGAAGAGAGGAAGGAGCTTGACGTTGGTGAGAAGCAGCTTGACTTCAGAGGTGGGGCTTGATGGCGGGATCTTGGAGAAAAGTTTGGCTGGGGACAGCTGAACTCCAGGGGAAGATCACCTTCCTGCTCCATCCCCTTCCCAGCTCTCCATCTCACTGAGAACCACTTTCATCAGCAATAAAATTCCCTGCATTTACCATGTTCAATTTGTTCATACAACCTAATTATTCCCAGATGCCAAACAAGAGCTTGGGATACAGAGGGCTGTCACATTGAGCTGTTAAACACTGAAGCCCCCCCGTGGACAGCAAAGCTGAAAGAGTGCACTGTAACACACAGCCTCTGGGGCTCCAGGGGGTCGCAAGTACCCCCCTAGATGCTGCCATGGGGCCGCAGGGAGTTCTGCTCCTGCCAGCGCCCAGAAGCACTTGTCCTGGCCCCTGTACCTGCTCACCTGTGTGCTCCTCCTCCTGTGAGGGGTTGAGAGTTGCAGGCTGAGTAAACGAGCCACTCCTTTTGCCAGCCCCGTGAAGGGGTCAGGGGAAATTTCCTGTTTTACTACGGCTTTTATATATTGTCTTCTTTAGGCTTTGAAACAATTCTGAGTCAGGTATTATTATTCCCACTTTGCAAGTGTAGAAACTGAGGCTGTGAGGGTTAGCCAACGCCTGCAAACTGCTATGTTTGACTCCAGAGCCTATGCTCTCAAACCGATGAGACAAATAAATAAAGCTAGATGATAACCTGAATGAGAACATCCAAGCCATTCCTGGTTTACCCTTAACACCGCGAGGGAACTATTTCCTCACCTTAAAACTTACCTTTCATCCTCCCTTCTAGGCTTAAATACTCGGCTGAAGTTGTTTTCCTTACCATTAGATGTTAGCCGTTCTTCCTGATTCCACCTTTAACTGCACAGCCCTCATAACTATAACTACAGTGTAGTTAGACCTTACTGTAGTACCTGTGTATTTAAGATACATTAACGTAGCCTGTAGTTCATTCTGTAGTGTAAATTCAGTTTTGCCATCAACGTAAAGTTAGATGTGTAGAAGGCCTTGAAAGACTAAACATTTTTTGATGTGATGTTTGCAAGACTTTGGCCCCCCAGGTATTTCTCCCCACCCTTCTGGCTAAACCCCAATTGTCCATTCAACAGCTGCTGAGCCATGCATTCATTTCTGGGGCTCTTCCCTGCTTCGTGCTTAGCATAACCTGTTTCCTAAAACTTGCTGAGAATTTGAACACTAAATAATTCTTAGAACAGAATTGATTGGGCTTTCTCCTTTCATAAAAGATTTTCTACAGATAATTTAAGGATGTACTTTGAACTGAATTGACCTGATTGACATTTGAAGTTGCTTGTTTTAGTTACTGTTTGGGACAACCAGGTAATTAGGGATTTTATAACTTCATGCCTCAATAACGATATAAAACAATATTGTAAAGTTATTTACTGAGCAATTATTCAGTATTAGGGTCTGAGCACTTTATAGACACCATGCCATTTACTTCTGAAAAGAAAGGTATAATGTACAATTATCAGCCCATTTAAAAAACAGTGAAACCAAAGCTTAGTTTAAGTAACTTCCCAGATAGTAGATGGCAGAGCTTGGTTTTTAATCCAGATGTACTTGACTCCAAAGCCTGGGTTCCTAACCTCTACAAAGCCTATTCCTGCCTATCCATCCCTGAAAACAATCGGAAATTCAAACTGAGGCATAATTCAATTATGCTTAATTGTTTTTTATATAACCAGGTTGCTTAATTGCATAGTAAAATTTACTGTTTGATCAACAAATTATAATTATACTTCAAATGGGTCTTTTATTGGCTTGCTTTACTCTCAAAGTACATTTTTAAAAAATAAATGCGAATGAAACAAAAGGGAAAGAAAGCAATTTACTGGGCTTAAAAGTCCATTAATTTGTATTTCAATTACACCTTTGAAGATCACAGAGCAATGTTCAAATAAATATATCTCTTTTATGGTCTAAAAGTATCAAATTGTGTGTTTTATTTAAATTTTAAGAAAATTATCAGGATTGCTTGACAGTGAATTTGTCTAAATGACATTTTTTCCAGATAATTTTCATTGAAAAATCATTTCATTATTGCTTTTTATAAATGTCATCATTAAGGAATATATTGGCCATTTATTTGTGCTTTTACTGAGATGAAGGCAAATGACCAGGAAAAGCTTAGGTAGTAAAGAACCCCAAACCTGTGAATTCTTGCTGTTTATCAAGTCTTTAAGATCTAAAGGGCAGCTAGCCGGGCACTGTGGCTCATGTCTGTAATCTGAGCACTTTGGGAGGATGAGGTGGGCGGATTACCTGAGGTCAGGAGTTTGAGACCAGCCTGGCCAACATGGTGAAACTCCATCTTTACTAAAAATACAAATATTAGCTGGGCATGGTGGCACATGCCTGTAGTCCCAGCTACTCAGGAGTCTGAGGCAGGATATCACTTGACCCAGGAGGTGGAGGTTGCAGTGAGCTGAGACTGTGCCACTGCATTCCAGCCTAGGTGACAGCAAGACTCTTTCTCAAAAAACAAAAAAAGATCTAAAGGGCAGTTTTAAATGAATCTCTTGCTATTTCCCAAAGACGACTGGACAACTCTGTGCCATCTGCCAGGGATGTTGTAAATTATGTTTTAGGTTGCAGATTCTCCAGCAAAGTCCATGTCTTGGCCATCTTCAGTTTTCTGCATGTGATATTGTCATCACTCAAGTTGCACAAAATTATCAGAATCCTAATAATTTGTGCTGCCATCATTCCAGGAATGGGCTTGCATCAAAGCAATTCAAATATCAGTGAGTATTTATTTTATTATTATGTCATTTATTTAAAATGACATGAAGAATTGGTATCTGTCCAAAATGTGGAGGGTTTTAATAGCTTTCGAACCAATCCATTTCATCAGTGCTTTTTTTTTTTTTTTTTTTAGATTTTTCTTAATAGATGTGGTGAGTTGCACTCAGGTTATTGACATTTCACAAAATATCAAGTTGATAACATTTCCATACTATTTATCAAATCTATGAATGGTGAACACAGTCTTTTTGCAGTTCTGTAAGAAATTAAAAGTGCTTTGAAACACTTTAAAATTGTTTAGAAAATTTGAGTCAGAGGCCGGGCGCGGTGGCTCACGCCTGTAATCCCAGGACTTTGGGAGGCCGAGGCGGGTGGATCACGACGTCAGGAGATCGAGACCATCCTGGCTAACATGGTGAAACCCCGTCTCTACTAAAAATACAAAAAATTAGCCAGGCGTAGTGGCGGGCGCCTGTAGTCCCAGCTACTTGGGAGGCTGAGGCAGGAGAATGGCGTGAACCCAGGAGGCGGAGCTTGCAGTGAGCCGAGATCGCGCCATTGCACTCCAGCCTGGGCGACGGAGCCAAGACTCTGTCTCAAAAAAAAAAAAAAAATTGAGTCAGAATGTGTAAGTGGATTATTCTTAAGGAGGAGTATGTTTGTATGTTTTCATGCTTTTTCCTTTCCTTAATTCTAATGAGAAGAAGGAAAAAGGGAAAAGTAGACATATATTATTCTTGCTTTATTAATGTGGCCATTTATACAGAGAATGCTTTTATATAAGCTCAAAACAAGCCCAGAAAAGAGGTCAAATGTGCAAACAGGTATTTGGAATCTTAGGTTAATACCATACTTAACATATTAAGTTGTACACAGTAGTCAACATTTAAAAAAATGTACTATGCTTTTCTAAGAATTTTCTATTTATTTATTTATTTATTTATATATTTAGAGTCTCGCTCTGTCACCAGGGTGGAGTGCAGTGGCACGATCTGGGCTCACTACAACCTCTGCCTCTTGGGTTCAAGTGATTCTCCTGCCTCAGCCTCCTGAGTAGCTGGGATTGCTAATAAAGTGAAATTTCCTATCAGTGAGAAGGCTGAACAGAGTAGAAGCATTTGAGGTCCAGCATACCTCTTAAAACGTTTGATTTTAATCTTTCATTCTAATTATAAGTGTCTGGGAATTTTTTTAACCTTTGTTTTGGTTTGCTGGGCTTGTCATGGCCTGTTTGACCTCTGACCCGCTGTAGCCTTTCCTTGCTTGGCTTTTGTCTGAAGGTAAAGTGAACACCTGCAGCCTGCTTTATCCACCAGATGTTGGCTTCCAGTTGGGTGTGGCAAATGGGAGGCTGGGTGGGAATTTAAAGGGCAGTGGAAGAATGGGGCAGATTATCCCCAGCCTGCTCTCCTCCCTATTCCCACCCCCCTATTTTATCTCAATTAGCTGCTTCATATCCTCAGTGGCTGCAATTTCCACCTGACAGGCTCATTGCTGCTTTAGCTACTGTTGTGTGATCCTGATCCCTGGATGCTGAGAACATCACTTCCACACTCTCTCCAGTCAAGGAGTGAGAGTGGCTTCCTTCTGTGCTAATGTCCAGGTTGACTCATTGTCCCATGCTTGACTTCTTCAAACACCACTGTAACCAATTATTTTTACTATATTCCTTCTATTTTAAATGTTTAGAGTAGTTTCTGTCTTCCTTAAATACTCCTGAACAATATACTTGCCAGGAATGTGATAAGGAGTTTAAGAATTTTCTATACTCTAGCACAGAAGTGCAGTCTATTCATTTGGGGATAATAGGGGTACTGGGTTGAATAGTTTACCCCCAAAATTTATGTCAGCCTAAACCTCAGTATATGAATTTATTTGGAAATAGAATCTTTGTAGAAGTAATTAGTTAAAATGTGGTCATACTGAATTAGGGTGGGCTCTTAACCCAATGACTAGAGTCCTTGTAAGAAGGTCACGTGAAGACTCAAAGATACACACAGAGAAAAGCCATGTGCAGGCAGATGCAGAGATCACAGTGATGTGTCTACAAGCCAAGGACCATCAATGATTGCCAGCAACCACTAGAAGCTAGGAGAGGCATGGAACAGATTCTTCAGAGCTTCCAGAAGAAACCCATCCTCCAACACCTTGATTTCAGACATTTGGCTTCCAGAAGTGTAAGAGAATAAATTTCTGTTGTTTAAAGCCACCCAGTCTGAGCTATTTTGTTATGGTAGCCCCAGGAGACAAATGTACCGACTACCTTTTGCGTTGGGAATGTTATTGTAATTCTTTTCATCTTCCTTATTTGTTAGGCCCATTTTGCTGATTCTCCCCATGACTGGGAGCAGATAATTTGCATTATTGATCGAATGAAAAGTGATGACCTTAGGATAGGGTGCTGGCGTGATGAAGTTTCCCCCCAGCCACATTGATATAAAGACTTGCCAATTCCCTGGCACGGTGGCTCACGCCTGTAATCAGTTTGGGGGGCTGAGGTGGGCAGTTCATTTTAGGTCAGGAGTTTAAGTCCAGCCTGGGCAACTTGGTGGAACCCCGTCTCTGCTAAAAATACCAACATTAGCTGGGCATGGTGGCAGGCACATGTAATCTCAACTATTCGGCAGGCTGAGGCAGGAGAATCACTTGAACCCGGGAGGTGGAGGATGCAGTGAGCTGAGATCATGCCACTTGCACTCCAGCCTGGGCGACAGAGTGAATCTGTTTCAAAAAAAAAAAAAAAAAAAAAAAAGAGAAGAAGAATCGGCAATCCAAGTAATCTAATGTAAAAATGTATTTCTATAAGAACACTGTTTTGAAACAATTATGTAACATATACAAAAGAATATATGTAACATATCTAAGTTACAAATGTAAGTTATGAAGCATAATGAGCCAGGAGCCTATCATTGAATTTATGAACTGGAATAGAGATTGGTAAATACTTTCTGTGGAGGACCAGATAGGAAATATTTGGGTTTTGTAGACTAGATGGGATCTCTATTACAACCATTCAAGTCTGCCTTTGTAGCGTGAAAGCCACTATACACAATATGTAAATGAATGTGTTCCAATAAAACCTTACAGGCATCAGGCCAGATGTGACCCATGGCTATAGTTTGCTGAGCCCTGATCTAGAACATTGCCAGCGCAGATCTTAAATACCCTTCTCCTGTACCCTTGCTCTGAGCAGTAACTACTATTCTGATGTTTATGTTGTTCTGTTCCTTAAACATTATATTATTTTATTTTGTTTGTGAGCTTTATTAAAATTCATTTTAAAAGAAAAAAGTCAGAATGGAAGACAATTCTTGCAATCTACTCATCTGACAAAGGTCTAATAATATCCAGAATCTACAAGGAACTTGAATTTACAAGAAGCAAACAACCCCATCAAAAAGTGGGCAAAGGACATGAACAGACATTTCTCAAAAGAAGACACTTATGCAGCCAATAAACATATGAAAAAAAAGCTTAATATCACTGACCATGAGAGAAATGCAAATCAAAACCACAGTGAAATATCATCTCACACCAGTCAGAATGGTGATTATTAAAGTCAAGAAACAACAGATGCTGGCAAGACTGTGGAGAAATAGGAATGCCTTTACACTGTTGGTGGGAATGTAAATTAGTTCAGCCACTGTGGAAGGCAGTGTGGTGATTCCTTAAAGATCTAGAACCAGAAATACCACTTGTCCCAGCAGTCCCATTACTGGGTATATACCCAAAGGAATATAAATCATTCCATTATAAAGATACATGTACGTGTATGTTCACTGCAGCACTATTTACAATAGCAAAGACATGGAATCAACCCAAATACCCATCAATGATAGACTGGATAAAGAATATGTGGCACATATACACCATGGAATACTATGCAGCCATGAAAAGAAATGAGATCATGTCCTTTGTAGGGACACGGATGAAGCAGGAAACCATCATTCTCAGCAAACTGACACAGGAACAGAAAACCAAACACCGCATGTTCTCACTTATAAGTAGGAACTGAACAGTGAGAACATGCAGACCCAGGAAGGGGAAGAACAAACACTGGGGCCTGCTGGGGAGGGTGGCAGGGGAAGGGAGAGCATTAAGATAAATAGCTAATGTATGTGGGGCTTAATACCTAGGTGATGGGTTGACAGGTGCAGCAAACCACCATGGCACATGTTTACCTGTGTAACCGGCACATCCTGCACATGTATCCCAGAACTTAAAGTAAAATAAAATTTTTAAAAAAAGAAATAAGAGAAAAAGTCAAATTATACTTGGGAGAGTCATTTATGGTATTAAGTCAATCATTTTCATAAAATATTTTTAATATTAATATTCTATAGTTTTTCATTTTTCTGTTTTTGGACATTTGGATTGTCTGCTGTTATTTTTTGTTAACATTACTAACAATGTTGCTTTGTTCATAATACTCATATCTCTGTGCACATGTGCATCTATGAGCCATATGCCTGAGGGTGGAACTGATTAATGGTAAAGTATGCCCATCTTCAATTGTATAAGAAATTGCTAAAGTGTTCAAATGTTTTTTAATGTAGTTACAGTAATTTACATCCTGCTAATGATATATAAAAATCTCCAGGATTACACATTGTTGCCAAAGCAATATCGCTCGACTTCTTATCTTTTAATCATTTTGGTGAGTATAAAACGATATCTTGATTTGGTTTTAATTTATATTTCCAGGACTACTAGTTACGTCAAAAATCTTTCTCTGGCCTCTTATTTTCTTTTCTGTGAAATGCCTCTATTTTATTTTTTTTGTGTGTATTTATATTTCATTGGCTCATATGTCTTTTCCTAATTGATTTGCCAGAATTCTTTATACATTCTGGATATTAAGCCTTTATTGATTAAAATAATAGTATAAACATTTGCCTCATGTTGGTATCCTTTAATGGACTTTAGTAAGATTTAATAATCTGCAAACTGAATCTGAACACATTTTTGGACTTAATATCCAAGAACCTTGTATTTTTGTAGTTTGAATAAGTGGATTCAATTAAAGACATTCTGCTTGCTGGTAATAAACCAGGTTTTAATGATAAAAATGGAAATTCTTTAAAAAGTAGGATGCAAATGAGAAGTTGGAATTGGGTAAGTAATAGTGAACTTTATAATAATTGTGAATATTATAGTCATAGGAAATAAATTTATGAAATAAATATATGAATTATAAACAAATATTACATATTATATAATAATACACAATTATATTATTCAGATATACATAATATAAAGCAAATTTATATAAATAATATAAAATAAATTTACAATAATAGTAAACAAATACTAGTAACATTATAATAGTAAAATGGGGAATTTTAATCATAGTTCGGCTTTGCATATGTTTCCTAGAATATCACAAGTTTATTTTTCCTGAGAGTAATACGATGATTATAGCTCCATTTTCTAATGGCATACTTTATAAAGTTATGTTGTAGTGTATTTCAGTTTTGTATCCCTACTGCAGCACAGTGCCAGGAATATTAAATGTTGTGATTATTGCTATTTTGGCAAATGAAAGAAGTTTTCCTGACATATCTGAGTTAGAAACCTGGAGACCCAAAGTTCTGTAGTCCCGATTTGTGCAGTCAGGACTTCCATTAAAAAATTATGCAGAACTTCAACTGAACAACTATGAATTTCTCTCTCTCTTCTGCCTCTTCAGCATTCATTAAGCCAAATCCCTACACAGTTGTTTAAATAACTACCTAAAAATTAAACATTTACATTATCAAAATTACATGACTTTCTAAATGTGATATCTTTTTGCATAGATCAAATAAAGAGATAATTTTCATCTCCAAACTTTGTGATTGTACACTAGATAGCAACTGACTATTATTTTCAACAGGCTTAGTCAAATCAGCTTTGTAGATGGAAAAACAACCTAGAAAAACCATTTTTCTTAAGTGATAAGTTAAAAGCCTCCATTTATTTTCATATTACTATGTTGTGATTTGATATAGAGAGAATTTCATAGATTTGCTCCTTTTATAATAACAAGCATCTTCTGGTGCTGCCTACCGTCCCTTGCAACTGTCCCTCTTTCATCCTCTGTGTTTTCAGCCCACATTGTCTTGTTGCATTTCCATGTCTGCCAAAAAGATGTCTACTGGAAGAATTATTTCATAAATCTTTGCTTAATGTTTCAGCTCATGTATTAAGCCCAGCAGTGTTATCTCACAAACACAGATCCATTTCTATAATTTTTGAAATTTCTCTATTGACATACTCATCTTTAAAAAAAGAACAAATTATAATCACTTAGCTTAATGAATTACCCTGAAGTATGTAACTGCTATTTAGGCAAAAAAAAATGGGAACATTGCCAATGCTAGAGAAGACTCTTTAATGTCCTTTCCCAATCTTTCTACATTCTCCCCTACAAATAACCACAATCTTGACCTTGACCTCTAGCATACAGTTTAAGTTTCGCCATTATTAGCTTTGGTATAGTTATATAATTGGAATCATTTAAAGATATTATTTGGGTTTCGTTTCTGCTGATTAATATTACGTTTATGATATTCCATCACATTTTTGTGACTAGCTGTAGTAAATTTATTTTATATATTTGGTTATACAAGTGTAAGACAATTTAATCTACTTTTTTGGACATTTGGGTTATATTTAGTTTCTACTATCTTGAATTATTCTATTATGAACATTCTCATATATGTCTTCTCGTGCACATACACAGACAGTTTTGTTGGATATATACCTAGAAGTGGATTTGCTGAATCATAAAAAGAGCGTATACTTAACTTTAGTGGACAGTGCCAAATAGTTGTCCTTCTTGGCCTTACCAATTTATACTTTTCCTAGCACTGTATGAGAGTTCCCATTTTTCCACCTAATCAACAAAATTTGATGCTATTAGCATTTTAAAATTTAGCCATTTGGGTAGGTGTCTTTGTATTTCATTGTAGTTTTAATTTTTATGTTCCCAGTGACTAGTGATGGTAAGAATTATGCTAAGCACCATTTCTCATATTTGTTGTTATTCAAAGTCAGTCTCTTATATACAACATTAAACTGTAGTTGTTATTTTTAAATCCAGTTTGACAATATTGGGGTATTTAATTCATTTGTATTTAATGCAACTTTGAAATAGTTGGGCTTAAAATGATCATACTATTACTATTTTCTATTTTATTCATATTTTTAATGTTTCTTTTATCTTTACTTTTTTCGTTTTCTATTATTATATTACCTTTTTACTATTCTAATGCTAATTAAATATTTTAGTTATACATTGTTTTACTATCTTTTATTGGTTACTGTAGAAATTATAATATGTGTCATCTCCTTATTATAGACTAATGCAAAGTATTAATTTTCATATTTCCCCAGTAATGGTAAAAACTTCAAATCTCTAAAATCTTTTTACTTACTTTCTACCTTTACATTATCTTCTTTTTAAAACTTTTTTCTAAATGTAATTAAAATTTCACAAAATATCACAATTATTGCTATCTATAGGCAATACCCTGTTATGCCTACTCATACCATTATTCACATATGTTATTTGTATAGTATTCACGTTCATTTGTATATATTTATATACCTCCAGTATTTATTTATATATATTCTTACTGGTGATCTTCACTTCCTTTTGTATTTTTATATTTCCTTCTAGAATAATTTTTATTTTGCTTGAAGAGCTCTCAGCTTTTCTTTCATTTATGACTGGGAAGTAACTGAACTCAGTTATTGTCTACACGTTTGTTCATGCTGACTTTCATTTTTGAATGTTATTTTCACTGGATATAGAATTCTAGGTTAGCAGTCATTTTGTCAGCCCTTTGGAGATGCCTTTTAATTTCCTCCTTGTTTACATTATTTTTTGTTAAGAAGCGTGCTGTCATTTTGAATATTGTTTCTTTGAAGGCAATGTTCTCCCACTTTGTCTACTTTGAAGCTTTATTCTTTAGCTTTGGTTTATCCTGCTTTGGGTTCATGGAGCTTCTTGGAAACTGTGCATTAATGTCTCATATTAGTTTTGAAATTATCTCATCCATTATCTCTTCAAATTGTTTCTGCCCCATTCTTTTCTCTCATTTAGGGATATCAGTTATAAATGTGATAGATATTTTGAGCATTTTACATTTACCTGCTATTCCCTGTTCTGTCCCCCAACCCCACTATTTTTTATTTTGCAGTGCTTAACTTACTATTTTTATTTACTGATGTTTCAATCTACTAGTCTTGTGTTCTGCTGTATTCAATCTGTTATTAAACTTATCAATAGTATTCTTTATTTTGTACATTCTATTTTTCTATTTTCAGTTCTAGAATGTCCATTTGAACCTTTTTATAGATTCCAATTTTCCATTATATTCCATCCTTTCACTTATTTGATCCATATTTTCATTTATTTCTCAAACATATTGCAGTTGTTTTAAAATATCATTGTCTGCTAAACTTAAACTTGGATTATCTGTATGTCTGTTTCTATTGTCTGCCATTTCTCTTTTTTAATAGGTAACATTTTCTGACTTCTTTCCAATTATAATAGTTTTTTATTACATGTTGAACATGTATATATGTTGGACATATAAGAATTAAGGAGGTTCCTGATGTTGTAAACTTCCACCAGAGAGAGTTCTTTATTTTTTCCTCTATTAATCAGGTAAGATGAGAATCTTGTTACTGCAGTCCAATTCAAAATTGAGCTGGGTAGGAGCTGAGTTTGAATTTCAGCAACACACAGTCAACCTCTGGTTCACCTTTGCTTTGAGGATGTGGCTTTCCCAGACCTTATGTGTGGAGCTTGGATCGTCTTATTTTTCTCAGGTGTAAAATACTACAGAAGTTCCAGTTCTTTACTTCAGAGCCCAAATCTCTAGGCTCATACCCTGCCTATCTTCAAAATGTGGCAAATATCTTGAAGATAAACTTGACAGTGTGCTTGAAACAAGTTTATATTTCTTAGCATTAAAAAATAGAGAGAATTTCAGTCTGCCTATAAAAGAATTTGACCTGTAGTATCATATTTCTTTACAAAATCAAAATGCAGAAAATGCCTTATAAACACATCAACTATTGTTTCAATTTCTTCAAGTTTTTAATTTGCCACGCTATTTCCTCTGTGATTACTACAAGTCTTTCTGGCTTACAGTTCTCTCATTAGAAGCTTTGTGCTTAGGCAAGCCTGAAGCTTGCACAACCCAAATCATTAGTCTACAACAGAAATTAGCTTATGTTCCAAGAAAACAAAACAAAACAAAATCAGAAAACCATAAAACCCCTGGATATTATTAGATTAGCTTCTCTCAGAAAGTTTCCCCTCTTATATACTTCTTAAAATTCTCTTTAGAATTTTATTTCAAATAACTCTTTTTGTTTCCATACATTTCTAGTACCTTTAAAAGTATGATTTTGGTAATTTACTTATCTTTTTTTCTAGTTATTGTTTCAAGAGCATTGGCCTGCTATGAAATAGTACATTATACTTAGAAATTAAAGTTTGAATGGATTGATTATTTTTATTATTTTATATTTTTCCTACCTATTGGATTTTTATTTATATAGTCATTCTTCTATTCCTTTAGTTGTTACTTTAAATATTATAGCACACATTCTTATGTCTGGAAAATGCAAGATGTTTCTGCTATCTATTTTTGTATAACACAAACTGCCAGGAAACTTGTTGCCTTAAGACAACAATTATTTCTCTTGTTTCTGTGGCGACTGGGCTTAGCTGGACAATTCTTATTTGGGTTTTTTATATGGTTCTAATTAGATGATGACTAGGACCAGTGCCTACTAAAAACTTAACTGGGCTGGGTTTTTTTTTCTTTAAAGAAGAACAGCTATCTCCTCTTAATATTTTAATGTGTTTTCTATTTTTTTAATGTGCATGTTGACATGATCTTTTATATTCTGATTGTGAAGGATAGTTATTGGAGAGAATTGCTTTTTATTTTTTCCTGCTTTATTAAGGCATAACTGACCAATAAAAATTATATATACTTATCGTGTAAAACATGATGTTTTGATTTATGTATGCATTGTAAAATGATTAAATCTAGCTAATTAGCATATCTATCACTTCATATACTTATTATTTTTTAGTGAGAATATTTAAGATCTTTCTCAACAATTTTCATGTATACAGTACATTGTTATTAATGATAATCACCATGCTGTACAATAGATGTCCATAACTTATTCATCCTATTTAACTGAAACTTCCTACTTTTTGTCTAACATCTTCCCATTCTTCATCCATCCCCCAACCAGGATGGAGATTCCTGATAGTTTACTCATGTGGTTGACAGTTGATGCTGGTCTTCAGCTGAGAAATCAGCTGGGACTGTCAACTGAGTAAATGCTTTTCTTTGATCAAAAAGTTCTTGGATAGTAAATAACCTCCAATGATACCGTCCTCAATGAATCATATTTCCCAGTATTTACAGCATTGTGTATCCCCCTGTCTTTGAGCCTGACTTACCCTAGAATTCCATTTTTGCCAGTAGAATGGGGCAAACATAATGCTGCATCAGTAAAAACGCAAGGTCGCAAGAGGCATTTCAGCTTCTACCTGTCTCTTGGTGTGTTTGTCCTTGAGATGCTCCCTCTTAGAATTCAATTAGCATGTTATAATAGACTAAAGCCAGGTAGTAAGGTCATGGAAAAGCACTTGGGTTGAGATTCCCTCCTATGACAACAGTAACAAAAGAAGAATTATGTGAATTTTTTTTCACTTCTGAATTTGTTCTCAAAATCCCTTATCCTGAAGTTTATACATTTTTATTTGGGGCTTATATTGGTAGGGTGGAATATTTTTAATACCAAGATGATGTGAAAATATTTCTGATAAGAACTGGAGAGCAAACCTATCCACACAGCCTTGTGCTTACTATTCGGTGCCAAGCCCTTGAAGTTGTGCCTTCTATCTCGTTGTTCTTTAATATATTGCATTAGAATAATCTATTTAAGTTTCTATTAATAAGTCCACAGTACAAAAAATATTCCTCAAGAGTATTGAGCATTCTTATTCATCTTCTAACCCCAGCACCTAAGCATGACTGTCCTATAGTTAGCACTCAATAGATGGTTATTGATCTGTACTGATGAGAAGTACAAGCTGTGGATTTCAGATCAGTAAGCTTTCTAAAGTTGTTATTGTTTTTTTTAATGGTTTAGGTCTCATGGTTCTTGGGTATGAAGAGATAAATGTAAATAGAAGAGAGTTTAAATATTTTGTTCAACTGTAAGTACAAGTTATATAGCATTATCTGGTATGAAACAGGGTTTAATTCAATACAAAATTATTACAGTGATCACTAGGTAAAAGAAAAAATGTACCTTAAGTTTTCAGGAAAAAAGCAGTCACTGTATTTTCTACCAATCCCATTTCTTTTGCTGCATATCTTCCTTTCTTATAATTTTTCTTTATTGTTAATCATCATCATCATATATAAGTTATATTACTTGATCTCCATATGGCATTAAGTTTTAGAAATACAAAGAGGCGAGGCGGGTGGATCACGAGGTCAGCAGATCGAGACCACAGTGAAACCCCGTCTCTACTAAAAACACAAAAAATTAGCCGGGCGCAGTGGCGGGCGCCTGTAGTCCCAGCTACTCGGGAGGCTGAGGCAGGAGAATGGCGTGAACCTGGGAGGCGGAGCTTGCAGTGAGCTGAGATAGCGCCACTGCACTCTAGTCTGGGCGAGAGAGCGAGACTCTGTCTCAAAAAAAAAAAAAAAAAGAAAAAAGAAGTACAACAAGGTTACATTTTGGAGGTAAATATTTATTGATCACTTATTATTTGTTAGGCACTACTTTAGGTTCTTACGATACAATAATGAGTAGAAGAAGTAGATGTGATCACTGCTTTCCTTCATTGCTTTCATAGAATTTATGAGCTAATCACTGTACTTGATTGAGTATGTGAAGCACAAATAGAAAACACTACTGTTAAGCTTCATAGATTCAGAGTAAGTCATCATTGTTGAAGACTCATGTGATTAGATCTCAAGGTAGAAATACAATTTGAATGGTGGCATGATTTATAAAAGTAGGAAGATACCTTGCTTAGTTATTAATAAAATCCTCAGAATTGTGACCTGTTTGGAGATGAGTAGTTTGTTTTGATTAGATAAGAGGCTTTGGCATGGGTTTAATGGGAGATAGGCTTGAAGAAGTAGGTGGAGGTTAGATTGTTAAGAACAAGCACCATTTTTGTTGTTGTTGTTTGTAGCAAAAAAGGGCCAAGTTAGGCAAACTGATGTGACTAATGTGATAACAGGTCGAGTCAAGCAATAGAACCAGACAAATATGAACATCACTTTTGCCATATTCTTTTGGTTAGCAGGATGTCACAGGTTCAGCCCATACTTACAGGAAGGAGATTATGCAAGGGCATAAATACTAGGAAGTTACCTTGTCAGTAAGGTAACCTTGGGAATGGGAAGGCACCAAAATGGAGGAGAAAAGGATAGACTTATAAAAGGGCACAAGAAAACTTCTGGGGGTGATGGATATATTCACTCTCTTGATTGTGGTGATTATAATGATTATTTCATGGATGTATATATATGTCAAAACATTATAGAGTTAAAATGTACAGTTTATTGCATGGCAATTATACCTTAATGCAACTGTTAAGAAAGAAAGAATTGTATTTGTGTATATATCCATATTCAAATTGAAACCAAACAAGAATAGGCAAGGAAAAACACTGGTATTTTCTCAGCTGTAAAGAAGCAAGCCTATGGATGTGTCCTCGACTATTCTCTAGATGAAAATGTACTAAAGGTGCTAATACAGTCAGTTTTATGTAAAGAAATGCAAAGTATACAAAACATTACTGCTACTGATATCAATTTAAATTTATAAAATTTATGAGCTCTTGTAGTTTATGTCTTATAATAAAGAACAATGCAAATTATATATAATTCAACTGGAAGTTAATTCCCCACATAAAGCATGAATAGGATAAGAAAATAATCTGTCACATTTGTGAAACTAGAGTTACAGCCCTTAGAGAAGGTATATTATTTTAATGTCATAATGCAACTCATATTTCACTTTATCATGATAATGAAATTATGCAAATATATTTTACAACATGGGCAAGCGTGGTGTAACTTGATGGAAATGTGGATATTAAAACTGAATTGATTTTATGTTTACTGCTAATTTTGAAAGCGTATGAAAGATAAATCATCAAAACAGCAAAAAATGAAAGAACACAGAAGCTTATTACTTTCCAGTGAGCAGAAATACTGGTAGGTTAATATTATCTAGGATTATGGTAATAGAATCAAGAAAATTTCATTCACAATGGGGAAAGAAAGTAGCAACCATTGAGTATCAGATGTGTTAGGAAAATATGGTAGGCACTTTACATATTATGAGTTGAATATTTAATTCATATAAAATTCCTGCAAGTCATTTTCTAAAGGATGAGAATATGGGGCTGAGGTCACACAGAGTTGTCCACAGTATAACTAGGTTTCCAGTGATGATCTATGTCACCCTAGGTATTTTGTTCCTCAAAATAAGAGGCAGAGAACCATTTTGGAAAGAAGCATAGATTCTGGAGCCACAGTGTGTAGAGTCAAATCCTGATTATATAATCTGATACAAATTATTCCATCTCTCTATGCCTCTGTTTTCTCTACTGTAAATATCAATGGTACTTCCTCATTGGGTTGCTTTTTAACCTATTTCCCATTTAGAAAAAAAAAGTGCAGCCCACTGCCCATGCAGTATTCTTGGTGCAAATGGGAAATGAGATAAGGAATGGGGAAATATCTGTAAAGGGCCTAAAGCAGTGCTTGGCACATAGTAAACACTGCAATTATTTATTCTCATTATTATTACAGGTCCTTGGACATGCATGTTAGGGTTTTCCAGAGAAACAATCAAGAAGATGTATATAGGAGAGGGTCTTCAAAAAGTTCATTGAAAATGCATACTATGAATAAACTACTCATGCATTTCAATTGTTTTTGCACCTAAATAAACTTATACTAACTTGTTATAACGTATTTGAACAGGACCTAGTTTGGGACACTAATTAGGATAAGATATGTGTTTGAAAATAGCCCCTATCAGAGCAACACGAATTCTGTAAAAATCGAAGCAAGAACAAACATCAAATTTATGGTAAGCCTTGAGTAGATGAATGGTGAAATCATGGATGCTTTATGACAAGTTTATGGGGACGATGCACCAAAGAAACCAGTAGTTTTCAAATGGATAACTCATTTTAGGAAGGGACAAGACAATGCTGAAGATACAGCCTGCAGCAGAAGACCATCCATGTCACTTTGTGAGGAAAAAAATTGTCTTGCTTGTGCCCTAATTGACGAGGACCAATGACTAACAGTACAAAAAATACCCAACACCATAGACATCTCAATTGGTTCAGCTTAAATCATTCTGACTGAAAAATTAAAATTGGGCAAACTTTCCATTCAGATGTCAAAACTGTTGCATCCAGACTAGCTATAGACAAGAACAGAGCTTTCAATGCAAATATTAAACAAGTGGGATCAAGACCCTGAAGCATTTCTTCAAATAAATGTAACAGGAGATGAAACATGGCTTTATCAGTGTGATCCTGAAGACAAAGCACAATCAAAGCAATGGCTACCAAGGAGTGGACTGTTCAAGACCAAAGGTCATGGCAACAGTTTTCTGGGATGCCCAAGGAATTTTGCTTGTTGACTTTCTGGAGGACCAAAGAATGATAACATCTGCTTATTATGAGATTTTTTTTTTTTTTAGAAAGTTAGCCAAAGCTTCAGCAAAAAAGAAACCAGGGAAACTTCACCAGAGGGTCCTTCTCTACCACAACAATACTCCTGCTCATTTTTCTCATCAAACAATGGCAATTTTGTGAGTTGCAATAGGAAGTCATTCGGCATCCACTGACAGTCCTGATTGGGCTCCTTCTGACTTATTTTTGGTTCCTAATCTTAAAAAAATCTTTGAAGTGTGCCCATTTTCTTCAGTTAACAATGTAAAAAAATGACTAAATTGACATGGTTGAATTCCCAGGAACCACAGTTCTTCGGGGACGGACTAAATGGCTGATATAATATCAAACGTGTCCTGAACTTGACTGAGCTTGGTTGGAAAATAAAGTTTATATTTTTTATCTTTACCTTTTAATTCCATATTCCCACAAATGTTTTGAAGTCCCCAAATATATAGGAAGAGATTTTCTAAAGGAATTGGCTCATGTGATTATGAAGGCTGACAAGTATCAAGTTCTCCAGTGTTTGTTGTCAAGCTGGAGACACAGGAGAGATGATGGTGTAGTTTCAGCACTAAAGTTGGCAGACTTGAGACCCAGAAAGCCTTGACATTTCAGTTCAAGTCTGAAGGCAGGAAAAAGATGACGTCCCAGTTGAAAGGCATTCAGGCAGGAGGAATCCTCTCTTATTCATGGAAGGATCAGACTTTTTGTTCTATTCCAGCCCTCAACTGATTGGATGAGGTCTATCCACACTAGGGAGGGTGATCTGATTTACTAAATTCACCAATTTAAATGTTAATCTCATAAAAAGAAACCCTCAGAGGCACACTCAGATTAATGTTTGACTAACTATCTGGGAACCCTCTACCCCATGATGGAAACAACTATCATACAAGTCACCAACACTATGCACTGCTAGAACCTAGATTCTGTGATATTTTTGATTGAGGTTTATTGATGTTTAAATGTTTTATTTTATAGCTATGTTTATGCCTTTTTATTACTGAATGCATGATGGTTTCTTGCCTTGGAACAGACACTTATGATTTCTCTTCCTCTCAGTATGACTAATTTATAAGTCATATTGGCTGGAACATGACAAGCTGGCTGCTTATTGTGAAAATAAATCACAATACTTGTGAGTGATAAAATAACAAATGTTATGTTTTTTTTTTCTATTGACAAATGAATCATTGGTTTTTAACTCTTTTGAAGCAATTCAGAAATTTTGGGCCTGGTTGGTTCTTAACTACCGTTTCAGCATCAAGTGAGACGTAAAACAAAAAATGAAAAAGAATAATGAGGTATTATTAGTAGTACCAGTAATAATATTTACCATTTATTGAGCAACTATGGTGTGCCAAGCACTGGAACAGACACTTCACATCAATTACTTCTTTAATTCTCACACACCCTGTGGGTTTGAAATCAATATTTTACTTATGGTTTGATCAAAGTGTCTAATACTTTAGGAAAGAAATGGAGCCAGACTAGCCTTGTGGACTTGAGTGCTTTGACTCTTGGTACCTTATTCCGTCCTTCTGAAGGAAGAGTTAGGTATCACGACAGGGGGCCCCTTGGGAGATGGTAGCTCTCTAACAATTTTTCTTCCCAAATGAGAGTTACTAGGAATTAACTTTAACTTTAGTTGACTTTAGTACATTCTCCCTTCTAATCACTATGGTTTCTCTCTCCTCAGTTCTATATTATAGTGAAAGTCAGCAGGTGTTCTAAAATATAGTGTATAATGGAAAATTTGGGGCATAATAAGTTCAAAAGACCAAGAGATAACTGCTATCAAAAGGATAGTTTATTACTCACAGTTCCCAAAAGAAAGGGCATGTCACACCATGGGGCACCTCATGGGCTGGCACTGGAGTTGGACATGAGGCAGAGGGAGAGGGGCAAACAGTAGGTAAGAGCTTTTATTGTGTTTCTGCAGGAAGGAATGAGTGAGTCAGGGTGAACAGGCTTCAGATTGGCTAGTTTGAATAATTTCAGCAGGCTCTGAGGCATAGAGACTGTCCCTAGTTGTATAGTATCTGGCTCTGGTGTGTATATAATCGCCTGGAGTGTGAGAGTTCAATAAGAAAATAAGTCCAATAAGAAAAGTGGTTGGGGATGTGGATTCTAGTTTGATTGGTTTGTTTGAAAAGTGCATCCCTGGGAGGTGAACTCCTTCTGAGGAAAAAAGGATGATGAAGGAGGCAAAAGAACAAAGCAAAGCAAGTCATATGTATTATTCTGTTGTCTAGAACAAGTTATGTCCAGCATACATGTGTAGGGCAGATGTTAAAGCATCAAGCTTCCAGGAACTAGAAATGTGGTTAATATAATAGCCCAATTTGCTTCAATTAAAGAAAGGGGAGTTCGTGAAGTTGAGTTGAGTATTTGTCTTCTAGTGCTCAACTTTTATCTGTTTTTGGCAGAAATGCACAGAAGTGTTCTTACAGTACCCATTCATTTCCTGTTAGTCTATAGACGCCCACCTGCCATGAAGGTGCTCTTTGTTTGACCAATGGTTGCAAAGACAACCATCTAATGAACGTTTGTTTGCTGCTCAGCGGTGAGATTTGTTAACATGCGCAGAAATCCTCTACTGTAAGGTTATGAATGTAAACACCAAAGCAGAAGATTAAAGCTCCAGGAAACCTTGAGATTTGTGAGAAGGGACCATGACTGTGTTGATTTGCATGTCCTACTGACAGCTCTCTGGGAATGACATGTGCCACAAACCCGAAGGGTAGATTTTTGTCTTGATTCCCACTCTTTTCCAGATTTAAACAAATATTGTTCATTGAAACTAGTCTTTCTGAGTCCCTCCAATGTTTTTTCTGCCTTTTTCACTCTCATTCTCTGTATTTTTTAGGATGTTGCACCAATAGCCAAAAGTAATAAAAAAGTAAGTGATAGAGACAGATTATTTTCATTGACAGAGGAGAAAAAGGAAGCTGAGGGTAACTGCTTACAAGACATAAAAACCTCCTCTTAACAACGAATGTGGGAAAGAGACAATTGGAAAATATTTGCAGTTCAAAATGAAGGCCTGATGGGTGTCTAAGAAGCGGGTAGGTTGAGCTGAATAGGGCAACTTATGAATCTCAGTGTGCCATAAACCTGTAGTGAAAGAAAGCTCTATTGCATCTGTCCAGGCCCAAATATTGTAATATGTTTGCTATCAGCAAAGCTTGAGGAAAAGTTTTGGGTTGTACCTTTCTTTTATTCTGATATTAAGTTCATGGTGAGGGTGCCATTTTTTGGGGTGATTCTGATAAGTGAGATGGAATTTTTCCTTGGATTGTTAAGGTTTTGGTGTGTCATTTTGAATAGTGTAGAGAACCCATTTCAGGTGGACTCTGTGGATAGCAGTAGATGATTCATTGAACGTAAGGACTTGTTCTGTACATCCTTCTAGACTTCCATAAGCATGAAGGATTAAGGAATAATTAACAAGACTTCATTTTTGGAATGGAACTTCACTCTTCCACCTTTCTGATATTCAGGGCATTGCGATGTATTACAGATGCAGCAGTAACAGAAAAGGTATGGATTTGATGATTGTCTAGAAATGTTTCCCAAAGTCCAGGCTCATCAGGCCTTGAAGAATCTTCCTTCAAACAGACTCTGTGGTTGGCTTTAGATCACTAATGCAATGGGAACTAGGGAGATGCTAGAAAGTAAAGATTACAGGTGTAATCTAACACAGAGTTCCTAAACCAGCAGGTTTTAGGGTTGCCACACAGGGCTTCTAGTGGCTGTTTTCACTAACTCTAGCTTTTTTTTTTTTTTTTTAATATGATCATGTCATATGTATTGTACAATCAGAAAATTGTTGAAAATTACTAATCTAAGGAGGTCTAAAAGGAGAATACCATCTGTTTTTTGTATTCATACTTTCCCATGCCTCTTTAAGGGTATGACCAGGTTGTAATGACCCTTTCAAGGGCAAAATATATGTGTCATTCAAAAGGAATAATACCAAGATTTGATATGTGAACAAGCACATGAATTAAGCACCAGGAATGATCCTCCCTTCAACATCAGTCCCTTTGTTGGCTTCCTTGTTAATGAGGGAGCCTCTAACTCACCACATCAAATAAATTGGGTTTATAGTGATCTGTTCTGTTGGTCAGCAGTTGAATAAAAGAAACCACTTTTTCTTAGTTCTAACATAAAGTGTTCTAACATAGGTGGGTGCATTTGGCAGCACTACTCTCTGTATTTAGATAGCTCTAAGACTGAAAACTGTGCATTTTTTTCTGGGTCAAGATATCACATAAGAGAACACAAATCAAGATTGTTTTGTATTTTTCTTTTGTAAATGGTGCTGAATTGCTATTTACTTTTTCTTGTAAGGTTAATACAACTTTTGGCAGCTTTCCTTTCCTTACATTTTCTATTTCAACGACTGATGGCCGCTCAAGTCTTAGTCATTAAGTCAGAAATGTGGGAACTACCTTTGATACAGTCCTCTTTTCCTCTTTTGTCACCTCCCATATTGAATTAGTCATCAAATCTTTTCAGTTTTCTCTTCATGATTTCTGCCTTAGTTCACGCCATTATGGTCTCCTGCATTATTGCAACAACTCCTTTTCAGTTTCTCAGAGTCTAACCCACTCGCTGCTGCCAACTTTCTCCACCCTCCATCCTTCATCCTCCATGTTGATATCATAGTAATCTTCCTAAAATGCAACTTTGATTGTATTGATTTCTGTTCCATATAAGTTGAAGACCAAGTTCCTTAGCATAGTTGTAAGTAAAGGGTTAACAACTCTTTTCCTTTCTACATGAGAAATTGATCTTGAATAAGTGCTTCTAGTTCTTTTCCCCTGAAGACTCAATAAAAGTGGAATGTCCAGCTGTGTTACTGGGCCATATTACAAATGGCAAAAATTGCTTATTGACACACTGCACCTGCTCAAGGAGCATTGCAAGTGGGAAACCACAGGATTGACTCCTTCAGTGTGGTGATGGTTTCACTGGGGCATGTCTCTTTGGATCCCTAAAAGCTGTGTCTACAGGACTGTTATAAGATACATTGGTTCCTATTTGGGGTGTGGAGCTACTAAATCGAAGTGGCTCCCACATCCACGATACCATTCCTTAGTACTGAAGTGCTAGCTGGGGTTGGGGATAAAGAGGATTGGGCTGTGGATTGCAGTGGGAACTCCTGTTGAGGAAACATGCCTGACACTGACTTGCTGGCATGCCGCAGTCCTTTAATTAATTTCATGCCAAGTGCAGCCTATTAGTATTATGGGCTTGACTACTTAGCTGAACTCAAATAGACCTACAAGAAGGGACATTACACTGGCTTACAAGTTGCTGACCCTGCTTCCCAAATTTATCTTCAGCCACTGTCACCCTTATGTATTCTATACTCAGCTTTACTTGTGTTCCCTGAATGTGTTGTCTTCTTTCATCCTTATTTCTCTCAGCATTTCTTCCTCTTCCTCCCCCTCTTTCTTTTCCTCTCCTTCCTCTTCTCTTCCTCCTTTTCTACTTTACTGTAGAACATTATAAGCCTGGTGAGTGCCAGTTTTTCAAATTTCAACTAAATAAAACCTGTCTGAGGTGTTTCTTGAGTGTCTAGAGCAGGAGACACTGGCCTGCAGGACAAATCAGGTCCTGTTTTCTGGATGGCCTGATGGTTCAGAATGATTTTTACATTTTTAAATGGTTAAAAAGGAGGAAAAAAAAAGAATATTGTGACATAGGAAAATTATACGAAAATCAAATATTAGTGTTCCTAAATAAAGTTTTATTGGAACATGGCCACACTCACTTGTATAATACATTGTTTTGGGCTACTTTTGGACTACAGTGGCAAAGTGCAGTTGTTTTGAGAGAGCACATGTGGCTCATAAAGACTGAAATATTTATTATCAGGCCAGGCGCGGTGGCTCATGCCTGTAATCCCAGCACTTCAGGAGGTTGAGGTGGGCGGATCACAAGGTCAAGAGATTGAGACCATCCTGGCCAACATGGTAAAACCCTGTCTCTACTGAAAATACAAAGGTTAGCTTGGCGCGGGGGCATGTGCCTGTAATCCCATCTACTCAGAAGGCTGAGGCAGGAGAATTGCTTGAACCGGGGAGGCAGAGGTTGCAGTGAGCTACGATCGCGCCACTGCACTCCAGCCTGGCAACAAAGTGAGACTCCATCTCAAAAAAAAAAAAAAAAATTATTATCTGCTCTTTTACAGAAAATGTTTACTGACTCCTTGTCTAGAGCAGCACTTTCCAACAGAGATTTCCATAGTGATGGAAATGTTTAAATTTGCACTCTTTAATATGGTAACTACTAGCTTATGTGACCATTTTAGTTTAAATTAATAAAAATTAAATAAAATTTAAAATTCAGTTATTTAGTCACACTATCCACGTATGGCTGGTGGCTGACATATTTGGACAGAGCTGGACTAGAAATCTAGCATTGTTGTGTTGGTTCGTTCCATAGCACCCCAAACACAACTGTGTTACTGCATTTAACACATTATTTAATGAATTCTTATTTCCTTCATTTTTTTCTAATCTAGATAGGGAATTTTGTGGAGACCTTTATTTTTATTTTACTTGACTTTCAATTGTCAGGTCTATTATAGTACCTGGCAGATGACAGGAGCTCAATAAAAGTTTGTCTAACAGCTCCATCTGATAGTAATGTTTTAGGTATCTATAGTTCTGTTGAGCTGCTTTTTTTCAAAGGGATTTTGAAGGCTTTAGGAATCTACTTAACATGACTGGATTTGTCAGAATGATCAACAGAATGTTTATTACTTTCTCAACATGACCCATTCTTAGTGCTAGGCATGATTATATTCAGTACCTTATTTGATTCTCACAATTTTGCATAATAAGTTGTTTATTGTAGCCATCATTGCATAGTTAGTGAAGGTCAGACTCACTATTCTTACATTAAGGTTTCACTCTCCCCTTAGGGATTTTAGATGTAAAATTCTAAAAAAGGAACATTCTTTAAACCAAGTAAAGGATTTCCTAATGCAAAATTTCAATGATCCAGAATAAATGAGAGGGGATGATATTTAGGGTCAGGAAAATAAATTCAGGTTTTCTCAAAATCTTACCCCATAAGTGATTGTCTTCTGTGTGTTTTATTGGTGGGTTCAAAAGGTATTTAAATAATATTATTTATTTATATAGTGAAGGGAAGTATCTTATTTAATCCTCACAATTATCTTGTGAGAGTCTACATAGATTTACCTTTTTATGTAGATTTAAAAATTCCGACTCCAAAAGATTGAAAAAGTGACTAAATTGGGATATAAATACCAAATTATCAAACTCAAAATTTATGATTCTTAATGGAAACTTTCTGCTATGGTTTGAGTATGTCCCCCAAATTGTATGTGTTGGAAACTTAATTCCCAAATTCATATGTTGATGTTACGTGGAGGTGGGGTCTTTGGGAGATAATTAGCGTTAGTTAAGGTCATCAGGCAGGGTTTCCCATGATGAAGCTGATGGCTTTATAAGAAGATAAAGACCTGAACTGGCACTTTCTTGGCCTCTTGCCATGTTATGATGTAGCAAGAAGGCCCTCACCAGATGCCGCGACCATGTGCTTGGACTTCCTGGCCTCCAGAACTGTGAGCAAAATCAACCTCTGTTCTTTGTAAATTACCCAGTCTGTGGTATTCCATTATAGCAAAGAAAACAGACTAAGACACTTCCTTAATAAAGATGCTTTAGAATTAGGTGCTCTAAAATGATAACATCTCTCACAACTGAAGTACTGGGACAATTCTGGGCTCAAGGAAATAGTATTTATATCTAATGTACTGACAATGCTGAGCCTCCCAGATAGTTCAAGAGGATTCTGAGTGTTTCTTTTTCTGTTGTTTCCCATCTAACCTAATTAAGGCTATATTTAAATAGTATGAAGAACTTAGTAAACCACACATCTGTTCTTATGCTTGCTGTCTGCCTGTTTATCTTACATCTTCCTTGAAGAGGTTTTTAAACAATTTTCAATTTTCAAAGTGTTCTGCAAGTCACATGAAATTTCACTAAAATATTCATCACATAAAGTTTTATGTCCTTTTAACAAATGAGCTAGGTGAAGAGAAAATATATATTGTGATGATGATATTTATAGCTGTGGTTTGTCTTGAAGATTTTTAAAAATTATATAAGTAATGCATGAAAATATGCTCACTAGGAAAATTTTTTTAAATCAATAAAGATTATATAGATTTTAAAGTAAGAATCTACCTTATACTCCCCAATCTATTTTTCTTCCTAGAGGTAAATATTGTAAATATTGGTATATATCCCTCTGTACTAGATCTTTTTTCTATATATGAATCAGACATCTTTTTTGTATAATGTAATCATCGTATAATCATTTTTCTGACTTGCCTTCATGACTCAATAGTATATTTTTTTGAAATTGAGTTAGTACATTTCATTAATCTATTACCAGTGTAATGCTGTGTAAGAAAATATCCCAAAGCTTAATGACTTAAAACAATAGCCCTTTTTTACCTTTCATGTGTCTATAGGTTCAGCTGGTAGTTCTTCAAATATAGGTTGATCTTAGTTGTATTTTTTTTATGCATCTGTTAGTAAGTGGGCTAGGAGCTGGCTGGTCTATAATGGTATCAACTGGAAAGCTTGGCTTTTCACCATTTACCTCTCACATCTCTTAAGCAGGCTAGCTCAGGCATGTTATAATTACAGAGGCAGGGATCCAAGAGCTGATGCAGAGGCAATAAGAGTTTTGTCAAACCTCTATTTGCATTGAATTTGCCATTACCCTATTGACTGAAGCCCATCACAAGGTCAAGTGCAGAATCAGTGTGGGCATATACTAACAAAGAATGTGAATACCAGGAGCTGTGAAAAATTGGGGTAATGAATATAGCCTACCACAATGCAAAAACAGCATGATTTTGATTCTGCATAGTATTTTACTATATAGCTCTACCAAAATTCATTAATCCGACCCCAGTGATAGACGCTGAGGATGCTTCTAGTTTTTACTGTTACAAACATTGCTGCAAGGAATATCCTTTTGCATGTATATTTATATCTACATTTAATTTTTTTTTTTTTTTTTTTTGAGAAGGAGTCTCACTCTGTCGCCCAGGCTGGAGTGCAGTGGCACCATCTCGGATCACTTCAACCTCTGCCTCCCAGGTTCAGGCGATTCTCCTGCCTCAGCCTCCTGAGTAGCTGGGATTACAGGTGTGCGCCACCAAGCCTGGCTAATTTTTGTATTTTCAGTAGAGACGGGATTTCACCATGTTGGTCAGGATAGTCTCAAACTCCTGACTTTATGATCTGTTTGCCTCAGCCTCCCAAAGAACTGGGATTACAGCCCAAAGTGCTGGGATTACAGGCGTGAGCCACTGTGCCTGACCATTTAATTTTTTTAAAATAGAAATGCATTCCAAGAACATCTTTACTTTTGCTTCTCATTGACAGGAAATGAAAGTGTGTGTAGTAAAAGACTACACCTAAATCAAGAAGAAGGATGCTTCCCTCAAATTAATTGATTTCTGCCATTGGAAGCAACATTTTCTGCCCACAAGTTGAGATTTTGACTTGCTATTGAATCAGCAAAGAGCAAAGCACATGCTTCTTTCAAGTCTCTCTTGTCCCTCTTAGTGGTGGGAAGTGGGGTCCAATAAAGAGAAGTAGAGACCAAGGACTTGAATAGCACATAATGCCAGGGGAATACTGCACTTTATTCTATATCTACCATTTCTTTTTAGCAAGTTGTTGATATCATAACTAGTAACTTGTCTTATGGATTAAATATTTCTCATATGTGATTATTTCCTTCTGGAATCTACAGATAGAAATGGAATCAACTAAAAGCCACATTGACACAGATACAGTCATGAACAATTCTACATATCTTGGTCATGGTCTAGTTCCAAGTACAAGGATCAGTGCAAGCACATATTAGGTGTTTAATACATTTTTGTTAAATAAATGTCAAAAATGTTACCACCTGCACTAGAAGTCCTTTGTAATGGAGACTATATGATGGGAGAATGTGGGCTGAAATTTGAGATCTGAAACATCTCGTGTTTTTAGCTTCTCAAGGACAGTTGTACATAGCCCTAGGATTCTGTTTTGCTTGACTATTCATTTACTGTTTAAGATGCTGGGAATAGTGATTCTCCAGCATTATGAAGTATCATTCAGTCGTAGTGATAAGAGTCTTTGAGGTACAGCATAAAGATCAGCACATTAGAAATGGATTTGTAAAGAGCCCAGGGCCTGGTTTGGGGTCATGTAATTGAAGACAATTTTTCTAAATATAATGAAAACAGCCAAGGCCTAAAAGCTAAGAGTTTAAAAGAAACAGATTTATGCAAGGATGAGAAATGCTAAGCCATTATGTGAAGAAAGTAATTTTTCATTCTCAAATTGCATTTTCTAATAAGTCAAGGTTCAATTTATTTTACTTATAAATGAATAGACACTTTTGTCCTGCCTCCTCTTTGTTTGATTGTAGGAAAATCCGAGGTATTTTCCCTTTTAATTCAATAATATTTATGATAACATATGATGAGGAAATAATTACTCTCATCATTTTGTGTCTCAAATGTTTTCTTGGGAAATAAATGGAATGTATACTACTAATTAAGAAAACTCTTACATAATACATATAACCGTAAGTGTTTTTAATGTTTATACTCACTCTGAAGCAGCCTCGTTGTCTGGGGCTATACCTGAGGCTCATTGTTTCATGCCAAGGAAATCAAAGACGTGAACATACAAGGAGTGAGGTTAAGAATGGAGGTTTGATAGGTGAAAGAAAGAGAAGAGCTCTCTCCTGCAGAGAGAGGGGTTCTGAATGGGTTTCCAGTCCATGGCGAAATGCAGGGGGTTTTATAGATGAGCTTGAGGAAGCAGTGTCTGATTTACATAGGGCACTAAAGATTGGTCAAACTAGGTGTGTTATTTGCATAAGGCACAAAAAACTGATTGGGGTAGGTGTGCCGTTTGCATAGGGCACAAAAAGCTGGCCTTTCCCACACTAATATTTTATTATGCAAATGGTTCTCTAACTGGCTGGTGCCATGTTGCCCGTTTCTTTACTGTGCATGTGGTAATAAAAGGCAAGACGGAGCTTCTATATTGGTTATGCCTGGCCCCCAGGTAGCCTTTTTTTATTGGCACAACTGCCGGCATTCACCCGTGCAAGCTTCCAGTTTGCTTATCTATGTTTACAGCTCGATTTTTCAGGCTGCTATTTGTTATAGAAAGTAATTTATTGGGCTGCTTTTTGGTAGAAGGGAAGCCTTGCCAAGGACTCTTTTACCCTCACTATCTGCCTAAATAATTTCTTTCTAGCTCCTGTATCAATGCCATCCAGATAGTATTATCCATCGGTCATCACCATTTCCTCTAACATTTAAATCAAGTGGCTTGAGTGCTGACCACTTACGTCTATTCAGAGGTCATCCATCTTCTCTTAAAATGTTTGGGGTGAAAGGAATTTGTTTCATGTTCACTGTTGGATTAGTGCAGGCCATACCTGACTTCTGTGGTATAGGAACTCCATGATCTCTCCTATGATCCACTTTTATTTTGCTGCTTTGCTCATATATATATATATATATATATATATATATATATATATTCTCCAACATTATTAAAATGAGGTGGGTGTTTGGGAAATAATCTTGCTGATGTTTTGGAGAAAACAAAGAATGTTAGATACTACTTTTCCTAAAAATAAAACTACCATACACCAACACAGCTCTGACCAGGACCCTCCATAGAACATATATATATATATATATATATTTTTTTTTTTTTCAAGATGGAATCTCACTCTGTCACCCAGGTTGGCATACAGTGGCACCATCTCAGATTGCAACCTCTGCCTCCCGGGTTCAAGCGATTCTCCTGCCTCAGCCTCCCGAGGCTGGGATTACAGGTGTGTACCACCACACCTGGCTAATTTTTGTATTTTTAATTGAGATGGGGTTTCACCATGTGGGCCAGGTTAGTCTCGAACTCCTGACCTCAGGTGATCCGCCTGCCTTGGCCTCCCAAAGTATTGGGATTATAGGTGTGAGCCACCATAATAATAATTTTTTTTCTTTTTTTTAATCATCCTGGGGTTCCACTTTCTTTAGCTAATTTTCCAGATTCTAACCCAAATCCTTGTCAACTCTTTTCATTTAAATCTGTCTAGCTAGACTATTTAATTATGCCTGATGTGTCTTGTGTTTTACAGCCACATAGACCCATTGGTAAATTTCCCTCCACTTCGAGAAATAGTTATTTCCCTAAGAAAAATGTTCCTTCCTGCTAGGCTAGTGGACTCAAATGGCAGCGAATTTTCAAAATAACGTTTCATCAGTTATACCAAGTTAACATGTAATTTAACAAAATCAAATAAACATATAATATCTATGGCAAACTCTAATGAGGAGAGGATTACAGCAAGAAAGTAATTTAAAAGCTACTTCAGTAGTCCAGGGTGAGGACATGGGAGAGGAAATAAGAATGAAAGGAAAATAGGGATTAATGGAGCTTATCTCATTGGAAATGAGAATGGAGGAGAAAGGGACTCTCAAGGTCATTTTGGAGTTTTGAGCATTGGAGAGCAGCATTCTTCTGGTACCACTGTCAGGAAATGAGAGTGAGATGAGAGCTCCAATCCGAGGAGAAAGGACAAAGTGTTTTGAATTATAAATGACTTGTGTCATCTGAGTGAAAATGTCCAGCAGGCTGTGGAAACTGGGGAGGAGAGTTCAGGAGAGAGATTAACATTTGTTATGTAAGTTTCTGATTTATCAACCCCGAAGATGAATGGTGTTTTTTTTTGGTGAGGAGTGTGGAGAAAAAAACCCAGAGACATGTGATATAGTTAACACTTACTTCTACTTCTTTTTTAAACTATGGTGACTGCAGGCGTATCCTTAACTCAGCAACAGCTAGAGACTATCTCTATGAAAAAGCTTTCAGAAAGAATAAAATGTTAATTTGTAAAGAATAGGTTTTTACCTACAAACACACAATTCATATAACAGCTTAAATATTTTAATAACTATGTTACAATAGCAGTAGTGAACATTATTTAATGCTAACTGTGTACCAGGTACTGTTTTACATGTTCGCAACTCATTTTTCCTTATCATGTAGGCTATCATTTTATCATTACATTGTACAAAGAAGAAAACTGAGGTATAGAGATGTTAAATAAGTTCTCCAAGGTCCTGTTGCTATTAAGTGTTATAGCAAGGAACTGAATCCAAATAGTTTGATTTGAAATACATATATATATATTCAAAATGTATATAATATGTAATAAATATATAACATATATCTATATTATAAATAGATATTTTGAATCAAACTACTTGGATATATATAATATATGTAATTATATATTATATATAACCAACTTGGGTATGTATATTGTATTATGCATATATTATATATTATAATAATATATAATATAATAATTACATATTATATAATTTATATAATTAATACTTGTATATTATATAAAATATATAGCATATGTATATCATTATATAATATATAATATTGATATTATAATATATAAAATATATAATATGTATATTTTATTATATATAATCTGTATATATAATACATAATTTTATGTATATATACATATATACATATGCAAAATATATACAATACATATACTATAGGTACATATATGTATATAATGATATAGGTATATTATACATATATGTATATATAATATATATTCTATAATATATACATTATATCACATATATAATATATATATTATAATATGTATATTATATTATATTATTATATATCCAACTTGGATACATATAGAATAAATTTATAATACATAAATATGTTATATCTCTACTTGGAGATATATCTATAACATATTTGTATATATTACAAATTTATTAATATATATTAATATATAATATATATTATATATAATCTCCAAGTAGCTTGATTAAAAATATCTGTATCTATATAATATGTTAATTTATATTATATGTCATAATATAATTATAACATTATCTATATTATAATGTTTTAATTATAAACTATATTTAATTATAATCTATATTATAATATAATCATAACATAACATATATGGTATAACATATTATATCATATATGATATAAATTATATAGTATATATTATATAACTACATATATAAAAACTATATTTTTTGAAAAAATATCTTTTGAATCAAACTACTTGGTTTCAGATCCTAGCTATATCTTGGATTCAGATTCTAGCCATACTTTTAATCACTATGTTATACTGCCTTTGTATAAAACTATCTCTACACAATAATCTTTGCCAGGCCTTTGCAAAATGGTTCTATTTTCTAAGTAGTTACACTTATTTTTGTATAAAGAAAATACGACTTTCTTAGGACTACCTATTGTCAGATTTTTCTATAGGTTGTGGATGTTTCTCGGTGGACTTTTAATAGAGTGATAGGTAGCATATGGCTTGAAAGGACATATACTGGTACAGCATATTGTACAGGGATGAAAGAATTTCCCATAGAAAAACGATCTGTTATGTTTTGCTGCATCCAGATCAATTGTAAACCTAAAAATCTGGGCTGACTTCTTGAAAAATAAAATGTTTATGTTGTAAACAAGGTTGAATAATGCACAAAGCCTCTAACATCAGTGATACTCATTAATAAGGGTGGGATAATGTCTGCCATCAACATGCCAATTTTCTATCGATTTAGTTAATTAGAAAATCGGAGACTGGCTTCTTTTTAAGTTTCTCAGATCAATCATACCAGAGTATCTTTTCTTAGTGGTGTCTTGGGCGGGCTTCACATCCTAATGTCACGTTCAGTCATTTCTTCTTCTTCTTTTTTTTTGAGAACAAGTCTTGCTCTGTCACCTGGGCTGGAGTGTAGTGGTGCGATCTCTGCTCACTGCAACCTGCGCCTCCCGGTTCAAGCAATTCTGTCTTAGCCTCCTGAGTATATGGGATTATAGGTGCCCGCCACCATTCCCAGCTAATTTTTTGTATTTTTAGTAGAGACGGGGTTTCACCATGTTTGCCAGGCTGGTCTAGAACTCCTGACCTCAAGTGATTCACCTGCCTCAGCCTCCCAAAGTGCTGGGATTACAGGCGTGAGGCACTGTGACAGGCCACGTTCAGTCATTTAAACAATAAGTCACAGAACAATCATTTCCAGTCGATGTTTAGATAATGGCAGAAAATGTGCAATAGGATAGCATGATGATGACATCTAAGGCAAGAGTCGATAAGATTTAGAGAACCGGCCAGGTGCGGTGGCTCAAGCCTGTAATCCCAGCACTTTGGGAGGCCCAGGCGGGCAAATCACAAGGTCAGGAGATCGAGGCCATCCTAGCTAACACGGTGAAACCCTGTCTCTACTAAAAATACAAAAAATTAGCCGGGCGTGGTGGTGGGCGCCTGTAGTCCCAGCTACTTGGGAGGCTGAGGCAGGAGAATGGCATGAATGTGGGAGACGGAGCTTGCAGATAGTGCCACTGCACTCCGGCCTGGGTGAAAGAGCGAGACTCCGTCTCAAAAAAAAAAAAAAAAAAAAAAAAAAAAATGATTTAGAGAACCAAAGGGGAAGATGGGACACAATTGCAAAATGCCAAGAACTGGAGCTCAGGATGGAGCATGGATCCAAAAGCAGGTAAATGCGAAACAGTATGAACACATAGGAAGTGAACATAGGAGATGGTTGTAGGGAAAAATCTGGGTGAGTATTGCTGCATTTCACTATCATGTTACCTATCCTATGCCAGACATTTGAGATACAGTGATGACCCTGCATTTCTTTGTTTTTGAGAATGTTTGCTTTGATTTCTTTGCACCTGGAATTGGCATGATCACCCAAGTGCTTCTAGAGAGTGACATGCTTCCTGTTGCAGGCTCTCTTTCATAGCACTGTGAGACAGTGATGTTCCTTGCTTTATGTTTTTGTTTTGTTTTGTTTTTCTTGTGCAGGTTGTTTTTGAAGGTCAAATGGCTTCAACGTATGAACAGGATGAAGTCATTGCTATTGATGATATATCTTTCAGTTCAGGCTGCTTGCCTGCCAATGGTAAGAACTTTTTCTCTCATTTTGATCTTTACTGTGTTTAAAGATTTCAGTGCAATTTAAACATTGTGACGACTTTAATCTGCTGTTTATTTTTGTCTGATGTTTTCATGTGGGATATTTTTCGTTCTAATACATTGTATAACAGTGACTGGATCTATACTGGGAGTGAAGTTTGGCTGTTTTTCACTGACTGATGCTGTAAAGAACTGAATGGGATAATTTAGTCTCAAACTTGAAATCTTGTAGCAATGTTTACAACGGCTAAAGTTAAATCTTAACAAGAGAACTCTGTGCCTTCTAGGAGACTGGGAGAAAACTAGCCTCCATAGACTTGAAATTGTCTTCTTGGACAATTGGTTTGATTATTCTGCTGAAAGATACAAAATAGAGGTATTAGTTATAATCTATTTTCTATTTTGACACATCAATAAACTACATATATCAGATATAAATTTTTATTTATATTGTTCCTTTGATTATATTAACTAATATTCTATTCTTCATTTATATTATTCCAAAAACAATTCAATATTAAAATTAGAATAGCATAAAATATCAGGCTTAATCCAATAATAAAAAAGAGTCAGTCATATTGAAACCCATATATTTCAGGGTTTTAAGAATTTTGTTATATTTTGGCATGATATAACAGAATAAAGAAGGTATTTTGTAGATAAAGCTTCTGAGTTCAATTTGGTACAAAGATATAGTTGTTGTGGTAAATGATATTTCAAGACAAGAAGAGATGTCTTCATCTACTTAAGAAAGACCATAGGATCTTGATATTGTGCTTGGCTTTTGAAAAGTTTTATTTTATTTTTAATTGACACACAATTGTATATATTCATGGGATACCATGTGATGTTAAATACATGTATCCATTGTGTAATGATTAAATCAGGGTATTTAACTTATTGGTTATTCCAAAAATTTATCTTTTCTTTGTAGTAAGAACATTTGAAATTCTCTCTTTTAGTTATTTTGAAATAATATAATATTGTTAACTATACTGTGTAATAGAAAACCAGAATTTATTCCTCCAATCTCTCGGTAATTTCATACCCATTGACCAGTTTCTATACACACACCATCCACGCTATCCTCCCCAGCCTCTGGTAACCACTATTCTACACTGTACTTCTATAAGATAAGCTTTTGAAAATTTTGCAGATGAGTAAGATAATATGGTATTTGTTTTCCTGTGTCTGTCTTATTTTGTTTAATATATTCCAGATTCATCCATATTGTCACAAATGATAGGCTTTTATTCCTTTTATAGTTAAATAGAAAAGAATTCTACTGCATGTATATTACCACATTTTCTTTATCCATTTGTCCATTGATGGACACTTAGGTTGATTTCATATCTTGGCTATTGTAAGCAGTTCTGCAGTAAACATGGGAATGCAAAAATCTCCTTGACAGAGATTGAATTTGTATCTCTTTGATTTCATTTTCTTTGGATAAATGCTCAGAAGTGGGATTGCTGAGTCATTTGGTACTTCTATTTTCAACTTTTTGAGGAACCTCCATAATGTTCTATATGAGTGTACTAATCTACATTTCTACCAACAGTATATAAGTATTCCCATTTATCCACATCCGAACCAGCATTTATTAACTTTGACTTTTTGATAGTAGCCATTCTGACAAGTATGAGATGATATCTCATTGTGATTTTAATTTGCATTTCCCTGAGGATGAATGATGCTGATAATTTTTTTCATATTCTATTTATTGGTCATTTTTCTGAGAAATAGCTATTGAGGTTTTGTGTCCATTTTCAAATTTGATTATTTGAAAATGAGTTGTTTTGAGTTTCTTATATATTCTGAGTATTGACCCCTTATTAGATGCACAGTTTGCAAACATTGCCTCTGATCCTGTAGGTTGTCTCTTCACTCATTTGTTTACTTTGTTGTACAGAAGATTTTTAGTTTGATGTAATCTCATTTTTTTCAAAAGGACTGGTTTTATTTATTTATTTATTCTATGAGTGAAATATTTTACATATTTATGGGATGCATGTGAGTTTGTTACATGCATAGAATATATTCAGTCCCCTTTATATTCTCTTCCCACCCACTCACCCTTCACAGCTTCTAGTATCTATCATTCTATTCTCTATTTCCATGAGATCAATTTGTTTTTAGCTCTCACATATGAGTGAGAGGTTGTTAGTTATTTATTAAATGTTTGCTAGAATTTAGTAGTGAAGCCATCAGGTTCTGGGTTGTTCTTTGGTGGGAGACATTTTGTTACTGATTCGATCTGTTCAGATTTTCTCTTTCTTCAACTTTAGTAGGTTTTATGTGTCCAGGAATTTATCTATTTCTTCTAGGTTTTCCAGTTTATGGTTGTTGATAATGGTCTTTTATCCTTTGTATTTCTGTGCAACCAGTCATAATAGCTCCATTTTCATCTCTCATTTTATTTGAATCTTCTATCTTTTTTCCCTTAATCCAGCTATGGTTTGTCAATTTTGTTTATCTTTTTTAAAAAAACAACTTTTTGCTTTGTTGTCTTTGGTATTGCTTTGTTTAGTTTCTATTTCATTTAGGTCTGCTCTGATTTTTATTATTTATTTCCTTCTACTAATTTGGGGTTTAGTTTCTTCCTGTGTTTTCTAATTCCTTGAAGTACACATTAGGTTGTTTGAGCTCTTTCTAATATTTTGATGTAAGCATTTATTGGTATAAACTCCTCTCTTAGAATTGGTTTTGCTGTATTCCTTAAGTTTTGGTAGGTTGTTTCTCCATCTTTATTTGTCTCAAGGAATATTTAAATGTTCTATTTAATTTCATCATTGGCTTATTTTGTTTTTCAGGGGTATGATTAATTTTCATGTATTTGTATAGTTTCCAAAGTTCATTTCATTGTTGAATTCTAGTTTTATTCTGTTTTGGCTGGAAAAGATAATTACTATGATTCTGACTTTTAAAAAATGGTTGAGACTTGTTTTGTGGCCTAACATTTGATATATCCTGGAGAAAATTCCATGTGCTGATGGGAAAATGTGTATTTTGTAATTATCGAGCAGAATGTTCTGCAAATATATTTTAGGTTTATTTGATCTAGAGTTCAGTTTAAATATCATGTTTCTTTGTTCATTTTCTGTCTGAATTATCTGTCCATTGCTGAAAGTAGGGAGTTAAAATCCCTTACTATTATTGTATTGCAGTCTATCTATTTCTATACATCTAATAATGTTTGCTTTATATATTGGGAGGTCTAGTTTTGGGTGAATATATATTTACAAGTATTTTATCCTTTTTCTAAATGGATCCCTTTATCATTATATTACGACCATCATTATCCATTTTTTCAGTTTTCAAATTAAAGTCTATTTTATCTGATATAGTTATAGCTACTGCTGCTCTCTTTTGGTTTCTATTTGCATGAAATATTTTTCTTCCATTCCTTTAGTTTCTCAGTCTATGGGTATTTTACAGGTGATGTGAGTCTCTTCTAGGCAGCATATAATTTGGTCTTTTTTTTTTTAATCTACTCATCCACTCTATATATTTTGAAAATTTAATCCATTTACATTTAATGTTATTATTAACAGATAAGGCCCTACTCCTTTCATTTTAGTCGTTATTTTCTGGTTATTTTGTAGAAATTTGTTTCTTTCTTCTCTTGTTGTTTATCTTTGTGGTTTGGTGGTTTTCTATAGTGGTAAGCTTTGATTCTTTTCTATTTCTCATTTGTTTATCTGCTGTAATTTTTTTCTCTGTGGTTACCATGGGGCTTACATTTAAAAAATCTTATAGAAGACTATTTCAAACTGATAACAACTTAAATTTGGTTGCATGCAAATATTCTAGAATTTTACTGTCCTCCCACAATTTGTCTTTGACTTTTGGTAATATGATTATAATGTGTCTTAAAGAGGACATCTTTACATTGAATCTAAGGCAGACTTTGGGCTTTGTGGATATGGATGTTCATATTTGTCCCAAGGCTTGGGAGGTTTTTAACTATTATTTTAATAAGTAAGATTGCTGTGCCTTTCTTCATCTTTTCTCCCTCTGGAAATTGTATAATGCAAAACTTTGTCTGCTTAATGGTTTCCCATAGGTCACATAGGCTTTGCTTGCTGTTTTTCATTCTCTCTTCTTTTTTTCCCTCCTAAGTTATTTCAAAGACTTGTCTTCAAGTTCAGAAAATCCTTGTTCTACTAGTGTGTTACTGACATCCTCAATTGTATTTTTTGTTTCATTTGTTGATATCCTCAGCTACAAGATTTCTGTCTTATAAATGATATCTCTTTGTTCAATTAATTATTGAGCTCATGAATTGTTTTTTCTAATTTTATTGAATTGTGTATATTCTCTTTTATCTCATTGAGTTACCTTAAAATTATTATTTTGAATTCCTTTTTGGGCAATATATAAATTTCCATTTTGGGTGGGGGTCAGGTACTGGAGAGTTATTGTGTTTCTTTGGTGGTATCATGTTTCTTTGCTTTTCTGTATTTCTTGTTTCCCTATGTTGATATCTGTGCAACTGGTGGAATAAATGCTCCTTACAATTTTATAGAATGGCTTTCAGGGGGAAATATTTTCACCTGTTTTATAGTATTGGTTAGATAGGGTACCTTTACTACACCTGTGCTTTAGAGTATTGGTTAGGTAGGGTACACTGACTTTGGTTCCGATTGGGCACAGTAGTGTAGTCTCAGAGCAATTTCTTCAGCTGTAGTCAACATCAGTAATACCTGAAGGTGTCTCATTGACTTAGGTTATAGGAGTTTGTGCAGCTCCTTGGACAAGCTTCCCCACTGGGGGTGGGGATGCTGGGCTGTTCTGAATGCCAAGTGTGCATGAGAGCTGTTCTGTTACTGGGTCAAGCATTACCTCCCTGTCGGGGACAGAAGTGTTGGGCTCTTTCGTGTATTGAGGATTTGTCAGGGCTGCTCCACTACCGGGTTGGGTGTGGCTTCTTTGCTGATGTTCATGGTGCCAGACTGTTTCACACACAAGGATGCATGAGGACTGCTCTATCTCCGGGTCAGTCATGACCTCCCTGGTTGGGAAGATTGCCTATAATTTGGGGGTAAAGACATCTCATAAGCTTGGCCACTGGGGTTGCAGCAGTACCACTAGGTATAGGCTTCAAATAGCTGGGATGGTGTGCTGCAGCCACTTGAATTTGAAGATTGGAATGCCTCCTGGCAATTTATTCACAGAAGTAGATAGCTATAGCTTCTTGGATGGAGAATGGCACACTACCACGTGGGAGCACAGTGTAGTGCCAGCAGATCCTCATGGATGGGGAGATGCAGTGGCTACTGGATCCCAGAGAAAGATGCACTCTAGTCATGGCTCCATTCCCAAGATAGCACTTTATAGCAGCAATGTAGATCACGGGAAGAGAAGGCACAATGTGCGCTCCTTCTTTGGAGCAGCATAACCATGTCAACTTCTGGCAGTGACCTTAGACTGGGCTTAAGGCCTGTGATGACTGCAGAGTTCTGTAGCATCAAAAACTGTGGCAACTGATCTTTGATGGGGGATGCTGGGGGCCTCCTGCTTACCTTTTCTTTGCAAGGATAATTACTTCTGATTCTGAACCTCTCCCAATTGGGGAGACAGGGCAGTCTAGATAGGGTATTTTCTTCCATTTTCTATGAATCCATTCTGAGTCCCCATGCTCTACAGGGTCACTGCTATTCCTCTGCAACACTCTAGTGCTTTCCCTCAGCTGCTGTTGTCAAAATGTGCTTGTTTATTCATTGTTTTAGTCCTTTTTAGTGGAGGGAAAATACATTAAGCGTCTCTAGTCAGTTGTCTTGCTAACATCACTCCAGTCCGTGCTTGGGTTTTTAACATCCCTTCTGTTAGCATAAGAGCTTATGGATAGATGTTTCTTGCCACATAGACCAAGCCTGGGTTTTGTAGAAGCTGGTGACAGCTGCTTCTAACACTGGAACGTGTAAAGTTCTCGTTTGCTTTTGTATTTTTAGTGCTCAGCATTTATCAGGTGAGAAATCACTATATGCTACATTTAAAAGTATATCAATTGAAATAGAGAACTTTAAGGGACCAGATTATAACACCCCTGCCTCAAACCTAGAAGTAAATAATTAAAGTGTCATCCTCAATGCTGTTTCACTATTAGAAAATAACATTTATTGGACTTATCAAAAGGGATGCAATTTATCAGTAGAGAATATATGGCTAACTGAAGGCAATGCAGCCTCTACTGCTGACTGCTTTGTTATTTAAAATCTTCTCTAATACCCCCTCTTCTGTTACTTTGCATGGTATTCCTGGGTCCAGAGCAAAGCCAGCTTAATTTTAATGAGACATCTCGTTCTTGACCCTGATCCCTTCAGCAATGTCTTTATATATCTCAATTTTATAGTTTCTGCAGAGGTCAGGGTCTGTCAAACAAAATGATCCCTGATCATTTTGTACTAGTGTTATTCATTGGCTGGTCTGGCTAATCACATTCAAAGGAGAAAAAGGCAAGGAAATCACCTATTGGCTGGACTTTCCTACTGTAGGGAAGTTAGGAATTGGTTGCTGCCATTGAAACTGTATTTGCATTACAAATTTACAAACACACATGCTTGGGTGATGCTTGGGAATTGAGATGGCCTGTAATAAGATTTTGCTATCATTTTAGATATAAATTTCTCTCTATCTTTGTCTCTGGGAACCAAAGCCATTTCCCTACTTACCCATGAACTATATACTGGGACAAAGACCAAGTAGATGGGCCGTCATATATATTCAGAAGACAAATGTCAGATGTGTGGTAAGTATTTACAAAGACTCTATAAAATCACTACAGAAGTACAAAAGCAATCGTAGTACAAGTGAGATTTTAGAAAGATGAATATTCAAAGGAAAATTGTGATCCAATAGAAAAACATGAGCATTTTCAATTTTTAAGGTAATTGTTCTAGACATCATTATAACCATAATGTATTTGAGGTGGTGTGGAGAAGAAATTTACTAAAGAAGAGGCATCAATAAATGTTAAGACTCATTTATTGTCTGAGCCTTTCAAATGAATATGACATTTATATAACATGACAAGCTTTGGGACTGGAGAGGAGGACTTTGAAATCTAAGACTGAAGTTATCAATGCATATGGAAAGTAGACCTACACGTATGACAGAGGGCAATAAGCTGAATATCATGAACCAAGATGTTTGCACACTTTCAAAGATAAATACTTGTGTTGAAGCAACATTGGGGATTTAGATGAACAGCAACCCTATTTTTAGGCTTTGCCTTTTATGGGGCATTGCAAACAATGTCATCTCCTGGGAATGCTGCAAAGGAAGTAGTTTTCTTATGGAGAAAGCCAGGATTCAGATGAGGTCACCTGGTATGTTCTTTGAAGATGAGGACACAGAGAGTTGTTTCTGTTTTTGTTTTTCAAGTAAAATAAGGATTGAGGACATATTTACATTTTTGGGAGGAAAACACAGCAGCATGAAGATTAATAATAGAGGAAAAACATAAAGCATTATGGGATGAGATTGGCACTTGGCTGGGGCTGCACTTTGTAAATGGCAGAAATGTGAGAGATTGTAAAATTAAGTAGCATTAAATTGCCAAATGGGACTCTCTAGCCAAGTTCAGGCACTGTCATAACAGACTAAACCTAGTTAATCATCAGAATCACATCGGGGAGTGATTGATTCTGGGCTTCACTCCAGTGATAGATGGGAATCACTGTAAATGGAGCCTGAATTTTAAATAAGATTCTCAGGATTTTTTTTTTTTTTTTTTATGAAGCCAGTAGAGCTCAGGCTTAAAAACAGGACTAGCATTTGGGAACCACAAGGTCTGGTATCCTGCTGATGATTGTACTTGGGGCAGAGTCCCAGCTAACTAGAATGAGTAGTTTTAGTCTCATGCAATCCTGGTGGTGGTGGTTGGGGCAGGGGTGGAGGGAGCATCGGAGACATGCCGTTCAGCATCTTCTGGACATCGTCATCAGAAAATCCTATACCTATGGAGGATAGGGATAGGGATTCTTGGATTTGGATGCAAGAAAACAGGCAAGTTTGCTTAAATCACTTAAGGAAATGGAGGAGATAATTATGGAATAGGTTCATCACCCCCAGTACTGTTGGAGTCGGGGACCAAGGAATTTATTTTTTTGTATCTGCCTTACTACCTTACGCTTGTCACTTTGTGGCTATAAGATGACCGTTAAAGGCCTGTACATCTCAAATTTTGGGCAGGAAGAAGGTAGAAATAAGAAGGGGCAATGTTTTTGGCCATATCATTGGCTTGACTATTTTATCTGGATAACTTTAGTTGCTAGGCAGGCTAACAAAACTGAATATTTAGCTTTTAGCCTTTGGAATAGAGGTAAGTAAGGAGAACAAATTTATGAGTGGAATAAGCAAATATATTTGCTACAGAAACTGAAAATCAACAATGTTTAGAAGTAAACTCCAACTTTCTTTCAAAATCTGTTCCCTCTCGTTCATTCCCTGTTTTAGTCATTGGCAGTTGTTTTCTCTCACTCAAAAAGTTAAGAGTAATTTTTACATATTCTTCTCTTTTTTTCACCTTTATATCAATTTGGCTAAAAAATATTATGGAGGGAATGTCCTACCTTATTTCTTAAATTTTCTCCTCTTATTTATTACTACTATTTATCCAACCCTGACTTTGTTCCAGCCCACATTTTTTTTCCCCTATGGGATATTTTTTTTCTTCCAATTTTAATGTATTCTACTCAACAATCTACTTCCAACAGATTATACTTTATAAGAGACACCTATGGCCAGGTCTCCACTTCTCATAGATCCATCAATAAGTCTTACTGCCTCCAGGACAGAATTCAAATATTTTATCATGATATTAGCTCCTCACGATACTGCTCTTTTTCAGTAGTCCAATGTCCTCCTTCACAATTCCCCCAAGAATCCCATACTCTGGTCAAAACAAATTACTTGTGAGTTCAGCAACACAGTGTCCTCTAATTCTTGGGTATTATGCAAACCTCTTTTCCTCTGCCCGAAAGCCTCATTCCATGACTTTTCTTTTTCTTCTTCTTCTCATTTTTCCTCTCCTTCATCCTCTCCCTATCCTCCCCACCTTCTCTTCCCTCTTTTCTCCCCATTCCTCTCCCCTCTGTCCTCCTCCTACATTTCTTCTCCCTCCTTCCTCCACCTCCCTTGCCTTCTTCCTCTCCTTTCCTTTTTCTTCCTTCTTCTCCCTTCTGCCTTCTTTGTTCCTTCCTTTTCTTTCTTTCTTTCTTTCTTTCTTTCTTTCTTTCTTTCTTTCTTTCTTTCTTTCTTTCTTTTCTTTGTTTTTGATATGTCCTTCCACCATTTATGCTCAGGTTTCTGAGCAAAAGTTTCTTGTGAGTTGAGGTTTCTTGTGCAGGGAATTTTCCCTTATAGACTATCCCTCCACATTGCCACTACCACCCCCTACACACACACACACAGACACACAGACACACACACACAGACACACGTGTATTGATTTATCTCCATGACTAAATTCTAAGTGCCTTGAGGCGTAGTTCCTACCCTGTCTAATTCATTTGTGGACCCTAGAACAGAACAAGCACTTAATAAATATAGATTGACCAAATGATTGAACAAAGAACATGTGCAGTTATTCAAATGCCAAATATTTGAGATTTTGGATTATTTCTTCTTCCTTGTGAGATACATATGCTCTATTCCATAAAAAAGCAGATTTAAATAAAATATCAAGGGAAGATGTTTTTAACAGTACTTACATTTGTGCTAAGAATATTATATTATTTCTAGGTTTTTGTTTTAGTATGAAAAATGAAGCTAAGTCCTCAAACTATATAATGAGGCTTTATTGAAGAAGAATTAATCTGGGCCAAGCATTTCCCATATTTTAATAGACATACAGGTACTTTTGCCATATTATAACAGAAATATTGTATTTAGAAATGAGTGGACTTAAAGAAAATGAGTGGACTTAAGTTCTAACATAGCTGTCTTGTGGTAAATCTTTTTGGTTTATAGAAATGATTGTTTAGGAGGCTGAGGTGGACCAGATCACTTGAGGTCAGGAGTTCAAGACCAGCCTGGCCAACATGGTGAAACCCCATCTCTACTAAAAATACAAAAATTAGCTGGGCATGATGGCGTGCCGCTGTAATCCCAGCTACTCCAGAGGGTTGAACCTGGGAGGTGGAGGTTGCAGTGAGCTGAGATGGCACCACTGCACTCCAGCCTGGGTGACAAAAAAAGACTCTGTCCTGGAAAAAAAAAATGATATTTAGATTTCCTAAAAAGACTTCTTTTCACATACGTGGGCCGCTATGCACCTGCCCTACACACCCCAGGGCTAGTATATTAGTCTATTATGGCTGCCATAACAAAGTACCTCAGACTGTGTTACTCAAACAATAGAAATTTATTTTTTCTTGATTATTGAGGCCAGACATCCAAGTTCAAAATGTCAGCAGGATTGATTGAGTTTTGTGTCCTTTCTTCTTGGCTTATAGATGGCTGTTTTCTCCCTGTGTCTTCACATGGTCATTCTATACCTGACTATGACCTAAACTCTAGTTTAAGTACACCAGCCATATTGGATTAGGGCCACCCTGGTTACCTCATTTTACCTTAGTTAGCTCTATAAAGGCTGTATTTCCAATACAGTCACTTTCAGTAGTACTTTGGGTTAACACTTCAACATAGGAATTTTGGGAGGCATGATTTAGCCCATAATAACCAAGTTCCAGACAACTAGAAACAGCTTCTATGTTCTAGGGCCTGCTGACATTAAAACTAGCCAGTCCTAGGCTTGCTTACCCTGCCTCCCCTGCTTCTTCTCCTAGAAACCAGAAGAAAGTTTCTTACCCACATTTCACTCCTCTTCCTCTGCCTCCTGACTGACGCTGGGACTTTCCCACGTGCTCCGTCTTCTTGGAGAGGAGGTGTCTAGAGACACCGAAGAGGAGGTCTATACTCTGGGTGACCAAATAATCTGTATAACAGACCCCCATGACACGAATTTACCTATATAACAAACCCACATATGTACCCCGAAGTTAAAATAAAAGCATTTTTTAAAAAGTAAAAAACAACTCATAGAGCTGAATACTGGAAAATAGGAACTTTACCATATGTAAATTTATAAATAAATTTGAAAATGAAATGACCAACTTTTAAAGTTGAAAAATTCTGAGATGAGGAAGTTTATAATATATGGCTTATTTATTATACCGTTATTTATGAAAATGAAACTATTATTTTACCATATATATTTCTCTTTACTATAAAAATATATCATGAAGTCAGGAGGTCGAGACCAACCCGGGCAACATGGTGAAACCCTGTATCTACTAAAAATATAAAAATTAGCCAGGTGTGGTGGCACATACCTGTAGTCCCAGCTACTGGGGAGGCTGAGATGGGAGAATCGCTTGAACCCAGGAGGCAGAGGTTGCAGTGAGCTGAGATCACGGCACTGTACTCCAGCCTGGGTGACAGGGTGAGATCCCATCTCAAACAAAAGAAAAAAGAAAAAAATACACATAAGCTATTTTATTTATAAAACTGCTTAGTATTAGGTATGTTCACAGTTTCTGAACACTTTGCAAATTGGACAATAAAACTAATTTTTAATATGAAAGAAATTGTTTAGCCTATTTCCAGATTTTCAAACAATACCGTTCTAACCTCTGCCCCTTCCAAGATATGAAATTTTATTGTACATTTATTGAAAAGAGGATCACTTTAGATTTTACCAAAGTAGCTAGTATGAAAAAAAAATCAAGCCTTGCTATTGTGATTAAATAAGAACATGTTTAATCACTGATTCTTGAATAACGCTGATTCTTAAAGAAACAGCTGATTATAATTTTGTATAACGATTTAATGCTGTGGCTCACAATCAGAATATTTTGAATATTCTGTGAATATTTTTAGATTGGTTTCTCAGGACTTTGCCTAAGTCTCATTTGTAAAGCCCTCAAATATACCAATCATCCCTTTATTAGAATCTGAATGATGCATATATATTATCCAGTTAAATAACTAAGGACCTTTTTTATTTTAGTAGCTTCCAGTTCTCTTTTAAGAGACAGTAACTGTTCCTTCCTTGAAATCCACTACAAATAAGGATAACTGACACATTGTCTAAAACCTCTGGAGTAAAAACTGGATGTCACTTATAACTTTTACCACAATGGCCTTGAGACTTGGACTTCATTTTCTACCCTCTGAGAGAGTCTGGACAATTTCATTTAATCTGTTTGTGCAAGATAAGAATGGAAGGATGGCAGGCCCTAGACATGTGACTTCAGTGGTACAGACACCTTGAAATGGTTGGCAAAGCCTTATTCCACTAATCATGTATCATTGACGGAGGATTTGAAAACCCCTAAAATAATATTGTACTGCCAGATTGTGGTACAATGTAAGAATAAGAGAAAGAGAGTTGGGCACAGTGGCTCACACCTGTAATCTCAGCACTTTGGGAGGCTGAGGTGGGCAGATCACCTGAGGTCAGGAGTTCGAGACCAGCCTCAACCTGGCCAACATGACAAAACCCTATCTCTACTAAAAATACAAAAATTAGCCAGGCGTGGTCGTGGACCCCTGTAGTCCCAGCTACTGGGAAGGCTGAGGCAGGAGAATCGCTTGAACCTGAGAGGCAGAGGTTGCAGTGAGCCGAGATTGTGCCACTGCACTCCAGCCTGGGCAACAGAGTGAGACTCTGTCTCAAAAAAAAAGAAAGAAAGAAAGAAAGAAAGAGTGAGAGGAGAGAGGGAAGAAGGGAGAATTAATATGAGTATAAATAACTGACATCTTTAAATAGCTTTGAGCTCTGGGATTGAATGCACTAAAATAAAAATAGCTGTCCAGATTTATTAATTGACAATTTATGCATACCAGGCCAAAATACTTACTCATATACCACTGGTTTTATGGTTGTAAATTCCAGTTTTCAGGCCAAAGGTAGTTAAAGTGGTAGACACTGGTGAAAGAAATGTAATACATTTGACAAAAGCTACGTTTTTAATTCCATGCAATTTGTACTCAACTGTTTTGCTATTTTTGTTTATAGTGCTTCTGCGTTTTTTTTTGTCTTGTGTAAATAGTGATGAATTAGAGATAATATGCAACATTTAACTGAACTATGGCCAATATTTAGTTATGTAGCTCTAGGGACAGAAGATTTGTAGCTATTATATGAATCTACAAAAATTACAGTTTTAATTGTTTCATGGTAATCGTTATTGTGCAATCTTAGCTTCATTTATTGCCAACATTCCCTTAATTGCATATGCAGCTTTGTTTTCAGTGCATCTTACATTCAAGAGGATTTGCATATTCATCATTTGTAAACTCCCATTATGAGAAACCAGATTGTGGATGCATTCATAAATCATTTCCATAACCAATTGCTTCAGTTTTATCACAAATAAAAGTAAACATGATGTATATTGAGTCTACAATGTTTTAAAATTTTTCATCAGGTTGTTCTTAGGCCATTTATTCATTTATCAAACAAGTATACATTGAGCACCTATTATGCCAATAAGTTTTTTAGATAGTCGTGTGATAGCAGTGAAAAAGCAAATAGTAATCATTGCGTTCACCAAGCTCACAATTTAGTCAGAAAAATGATACTAAGCAAATAAATAAAAAATATAGTTTATGTCAAGTGGTGATATTTGCTATGGAGAACAGTAAAACAAAAAACTGTGATAAGAAGTTCTAGAAGTGAGGATGAGATGGTGATGTTTAAATAGTCAGTATGGTCACATTAAAACATATAATCTGAGAAAAATAGCCAAACAATAGAGGAAATAAGCCATGTGAATATTACATATGTTGACAAAAAGAGTCAAGCTCTGTAAAATATTAAAAGAGATTTATTCTGAGCCAAACATGAGTGATCAATGGCTCATGACACAGTCCTCAGGAGATCCTGAGAACAGGTGCCCAAGGTAGTTGGGCTACAAGTTGGTTTTACACAATTTGGGGAGACATAAAATATCAATCAATGAATGCAAGATGTACATTGGTTGAGTTTAGAAAGGCAGAACAACTGGAAGAGGGGGCTTCCAGGTCATAGGTAGATTTACAGATTTTCTGGTTGACCATTGGTTGAGTTATTATCTGAAGACCTGGAATCAATAGAAAGTAATGTCTAGGTTACAATAAGAGCTCGTAGAGACCAAGGTTTTACCATGTAGATGAAGCCTCCAGATAGCAAGCTTCAGAGAAAATAGACTGTAGATGTTTCTTATCATACTTAGTTTGTTCTACCAGTAATTGCAAAAGGGAGGAGGGTATAATGAGGCATGTCTGGCTTCACTTTCCCATCATGGCCTGAACTAGTTTTACAGGTTAACTTCGGAATGTCTGTAGATGAGAGGAGGAGTCCATTCAGATGGTTGGGGGCTTAGGATTTAATTTTTTTATTTATATATCCAGCTATAAATGCAGAGGCCTTGAGGAAAGAGGCTTTGGTTTATATGAGGAAGGTCATAGTAAGGCATTGATGTTTACTTCATGTAGGATGAAAACCCATGGAAGGGCTTTAAGCAGAGGAGACATGATCTGACCCTCAAGATTATAGTGGAGCAGGGACAAGGACAGAAAGACAAATTAAGAAGTTACTAAGATGATCAGGAAAGAGATGATGTTTCCTGAGCCAGAGTTGGTAGTAGTAGTGGAGGTCGTAAGATGTAGTTGGATTCTGGATGTGTTTTATTGATAATGCAGAAATTTGCTGATGGATTGCATGTTTGGTGAGAGAGAGAGAAAGAGATGAGTCTTGGAAGACCCCAAATTTCTCGCCTTAACTAGAAGGATGGAGTTTCATTAACTGGGATAAGAAAGGCTGTGGGAAGAGAAAGTTTACGTTGAGAAAAATCAGAAGTTTATTGAGATAGTAACCGCCCAAGGGGTTCACCTTGCCAGCTGCCTGGGCAGAGCCAATTCATCAAGATGGGAATTGCAATAGAGAAAGAGTAATTCATGCAGAGCCGGCTATGTGGGAGACTGGAGTTATATTATCACGCAAATCAGTCTCGCTGAGCATTCAGGGATCAGAGTTTTTAAGGATAACTTGGTGGGTGGGGGGAAGCCAGTGAGCCAGGAGTGCTGACTGGTCAGAGATGAAATCATAGGAAGTCGGAGCTGTCTTCTTGTGCTCAGTCGGTTCCTGGGTTGAGGCCACAAGATCAGATGAGCCAATTGATTGACCTGGATGGTGCCAGTTGATCCATCAAGTGCAGGTTCTGTGAAATATGTCAAGCACTGATCTTAGAAGCAGTTTAGGGAGGGTCAGAATCTTGTAGCCTCCAGCTGCATGACTCCTAAACTATAATTTCTATTCTTGTGGCTAATGTTAGTCCTACAAAGGCAATCTAGTCCCCAGACAAGAAAGAGGTCTGCTTTGGGAAAGGGCTGTTACCATCCTTGTTTAAACTATAAACTAAGTTCCTCCCAAAGTTAGTCCAGTCTCCACCCAGGAATGAGCAAGGACAGCTTGGAAGTTAGAAGCAAGATGGAGTCGATTAAATTAGATCTCTTTCACTGTCTCAGTCATACTTTTGCAAAGGTGGTTTCAAGATTTAGACCTATTTCTGTGACCCGAGGAAAGAGGCTTAAGTCAGTATCAGGATACTGCTGGAGTGTAGAGTTGGAGTCCACAAAAATTTTGGGCCTGAGGTATAATTTTATGAGTCCCCAGCATTTAGGAAAGGGTTTAATAGCATGTTACTAGGTGATATTAACAAGGTTGTGGGTGTGTAGAGAGGAGAAGAGATGGAGGGACTGAGCTTCCAGGCAGTCTCATGTTGAGCAGATGAGGGAAAACCACAAGAGAGACTGAGAAAAAAAATAGGTGGTAACACAATCAGAAAACCAGAAAAGAGTTTTATGCAAAAGCCTGGTGAAGAAAATATTTCAAGAAAAAGGGAGGGATCAGATCTGTCCAATATTACTGATATGTCAAATATGTTGATGAAAAAAATTAAATATGAGATTTAGCAATATAGAGGTCAATCTCGATATATGCAGTTTCAGGGGAGTGGTAAAGGTGATGAAAAAACAAACAAACAAATAAGGAATAAAATACTGATCCATGCTACAACATGGATGAACCTCAAAAACATTTTGCTGAGTGAAAGGAACCAAGCACAAAGGCTACAGCCTGCATGATTCCATTTATGTGAAATAGCAGAGTCGGCAAATCCATAGAGATAGAAAGCAGATGTAGTGGCTGCCAGGGTAGGGGGGAGAAGAGAGAATGGTGAAGTGACTGATGGGTACAAGTGATGAAAATGTCTTGGAATTAGGTAGTTTGATGATTGCACAACATTTCAAATTTAATAAAAGCCACTGACTTGTACACTTTTTTGTTGTAGTTGTTGAAGCAGAGTTTCGCTCTAGTTGCCCAAGCTGGAGTGCAGTGGCACGATCTCAGTTCACTGCAACCCTGCCTCCCGGGTTCAATTGATTCTCCTGTCTCAGCCTCCTGAGTAGCTGGGACTACAGGCATGCAACACCACACCTGGCTAATTTTTGTATTTTTAGTAGAGACGGAGTTTTGCCATGTTGGCCAGGCTGATCTTGAACTCCTGACTTCAGGTGATCCATCTGCCTCAGCCTCCCAAAATGCTGGGATTACAGGCATGAGCCACTGTGCCCGGCCTTTTTTTTTTTTTTTTTTTTTTTGAGTTGGACTCTCACTCTGTTGCCCAGGCTAAAGTGCAGTGGTGCGATCTCGGCTCACTGCAACCTCCGCCTCCTGGGTTCAAGCAATTCTCCTGCCTCAGATTTCCTAGCTGGGATTACACGCGTGTGCCACCATGCCTTGCTAATTTTTGTATTTTTAGTAGAGATGGGGTTTCACCATGTTGGCCAGGCTGGTCTCGAACTCCTGAACTCAAGTGATCCACCTGCCTCGGCCTCCCAAGTGCTGGGATTACAGTTGTGAGCCACTGTGCCCAGCCTACTTGTACACTTTAAAATAGATAAAATGGAAATGGTTAATGCTATGTTTTGTGAAGTTTATCTCAATTAAAAAAACTGTTATTGACATAGATTCAAGAGAGAATAGGAGGGGAAAGAACTGGTGTTTGAGTCAGTGTGAGAATAGGCAGAACTTTGAGAAGTTAGTTGGAGAAGGTTGTCGGATCAGGAGAATGTTTTTCTAAGATGGATGAAGTTTTGGCCATTTAGGTCCTGAAGGAAATGATCTTGTAGGGAAAGAGAACACATCGTTGTAAATGAGAGGAGAGGAAATTGGCAGCATGATTCCTTAAATAGCCGAGCAGAGATGAAATTTCTGTCTAAATGGAAGGCGTCATCCAGAGAAGGGCATGGAGAGTTGACCCGCTCCTACAGGGGGCAAAGCGTGTGGACAGCTGGCCAGTGAGATTGATGATGCGACTTGTAAAGTTTTCTTCTGATTTCTCTCATTTTCCCAATGAAATGTGAAGCAAGGTGGTGAGCTGAGAATGACAATAGGGAAGGAAGAGCTGGAAGTTAAAAGAGGGAATAGAAAGCTTTGAATAGTTGTCTAGGAATGCGGAAAAGGAAAGAATGAGGGTCACCCTGATGCCAATGGAGTGAGTAGTCATGAATACGAAGTCATTTCAGTCTGCATGATTGTGGACAAAGTGAAATCTGCATGATTTCTTCACTCATTCAGCTGCACAGATACAGGCTAGAGTAAGTGAAGGGATTTATTTTCTAGAGTTTTTGCCATGAGAGTATGGAGAAGTATGAGCATGGCCAGGGAGTGATTGCTTGTCTGACATCTCTAATAAAGGAAATGAAGACAAGATAGGTGAGGGAAATAACTGAAAATAATTTAGGATCCTGGGCTTGTAGAAGCTGGTGCAGCTGAAATATTGTTAGAGTAGAGATATGAAAAGAAGTGAGCTGGACACATAGGGATGATGGTTGGTGAGTGGACCACTTGAAATGAAGACAAGGAAACGTTATCATCATTAGTAATGGTAATACTTCTTTTGAAGAGTGGTGGCAAAGGTTGTTTTTCATCAAAGTTCTCCTTCAAAGTCATCAATAAGAAGAGATCAAGAAACTGAGAAGCAAATAAAAGTGAATATTTACATGACAGAGAATGACAGTGAGCTCAGAGCTAGAATCTTCAGGGGTTGAGGGGCAGGGCATCCTCAGGGCTCACCTACAGTGTCTGTAGGTGATTGTAACAAGCTGGAACAGTGAGGGGTGCCATTTGACATGAGAGTCAAAGCTTGGGTATTTAGGAAGGTCAGAGGGAGAATTGTCTGCAAGTGGTATGGGCAGAAAGGACTCCTAGTCTACCTTCAAGTCTTATATTGGGGGGCTTGGGGAAAAGAAAACAAAAACACAGGCACAATTTTTTTTTTTTTGAGATGGAGTCTCGCTCTGTCACCCAGGGTGGAGTGAAGTGGCGTGACCTTTGCTCACTGCAACCTCCACCTCCTGGGTTCAAGCAATTCTCCTGCCTCAGCCTCCCTAGTAGCTGGGATTATGGATGCATGCCACCACGCCCAGATAATTTTTGTATTTTTAATAGAGACGGGGTTTCACCATGTTGGCCAGGCTCATCTTGAACTCCTGACCTCAGGTGATCCACCCTTCTTGGCCTCCCAAAGGCCAGCCCATGCCTGGGATTACAGGTGTGAGCCACCATGGCCGGCCAACAGACACAATTTGGGAAGGCTCCAGAGAAAGCAGTTCCAGGGAAGATCCACCTTCCACATTTAAGGGGCACCATATCTTGTATTGGACACATGTACAACTGTCCTTCAAATAGTAGACTCTGAGTTCCAACATTAGGGCAATTTTTTTACTCCTATGAAGGATTGGCTTTGGGGCTTGCCTGTCATTATGGAGATATGATTAAAATTCTGAAACATTGGCATAGTTGTTTTGTTCTGTTTTTCTCTGTCTCTATTTGAGTGGTGTGTGTGTGTGTGTGTGTGTGAGAGAGAGAGAGAGAGAGAGAGAGAGAGAGAGAGAGAGAGAGGGTTACCTAAAGGGTGATGATACCATAAAGAGAAATTGATTACAGAGTGCTTTGTAGAATGAATATTAACATTAAAGCAAAATACTTGAGTCTTTCCAGTTGCACCTGCATTTCACTTCTTGCCAATCTTTAAATTTAACAGATGGAATTTTACTGTGTCAAGAAGCATTGAATGCTGAGCGGGAGCTATGTCATCCAGATACAGATCTCTGCAGATTTGATGCTACCGATGAAGAGTTGAGATGTAAGTGTTAAATTGAGATATTCACTTTTCTGGTATATATGCAATATGTGAGACTCAGAGACCACTCACAGGAAAGTGCACACGCCAACCTTTGTTGACATTAATGTCCTAGTTTTAGCTGGAGTGTTATTGGGAGGCTGTGGTGGTTTATACTAAATACATCAATTTAAGGCGATGTCATTTTGTGAAACAAACTAAAGCCATTGTGGATGCATTATGCAATGTTTCTTCTATAAAATTTCAGTGTGATTATGAATAGTAAATAATTTAAACTAACTAATCTAATCCCATAAAGTAGGTAAGGTAAAATATAAAGCCATTTTAAAAATTGTTGACTGGGTATGGTGGCTCATGCCTGTAATCCCAGCACTTTGGGAGGCCGGGATGAGAGGATTGCTTGAGGCCAAGAGCTCAAAATTAGCCTGGGCAATATAGCAAGATGTCATCTCTACCAAAAAAAAAAAAAAAAAAAGAATTACCTGAGCATGGTGGCATGCACCTGTGGTCCTAGCTACTTGGGAGGCTGAGGCTGGAAGATTGCTTGAGCCCAGGAGTTTGAGGCTACAGTGGGCTATGATTGCAACACTGCATTTGGCCTGGGTGGCAGAACAAGACCCTGTCTCTTAAAAAAATTGAAACATATTGTGACTGAAGTGGTGACACATACAACAAAAACTAGGAATCTCCTTTTTTTATGGCAATGGGTCACATTTGAGAGGATATTGTACATGTGGGTCAACTGAGAAATTTTTGCAAAATGGAGTTGCTGGTACACTCTAAGGCTTATTGAATCCCAACTTCCAGATATAAATTAGTGTGTGCTGATGTGTATGTGTGTATATAAGCCTTTTGGTTGATTACAACACATAACTTGGTTAAGCAGCCACTCTAGCAGACTAATAGTCCACCAAGATCTTTTTCTCCCGTTTAGTGTGTCAGGCCTGTGGGTTTGAATTTGACATGTGTGAGTGGACATCAGAAGCATCTGCTGGCCAAATTTCCTGGATGCGCACAAAAGCGAGAGAGATCCCTGCATTCGAATCCACACCTCAGCAGGATCAAGGAGGTGATGATGAAGGTAGAAAAAAAATAATATCTTTTATGTATTACTTTCAGAATTCTGCTTTATGGTGACTAGTTATAAGACATTACATAGGAGGCCTTGGTGAATATACTGAGTATATTTTATTGAAAATACATTCTGCCATAGGAGCTGAAGGCGAAAATAACAATTATGTTTCCAACAGTGTAAAACAAGAATTATACTAGGTTAACAATATTTTTTAAGTTTTATTATTTCCTTCAGGATTTATTATCGTGTGAACAAAAAGTATTAAAAGACTTTTTTTTTTTTTTTTTTTTGAGACAGAGTCTCACTCTGTCACCCAGGCTGGAATGCAGTGGTGAGATCTCGGCTCACTGCAACCCCCGCCTCCTGGGTTCAAGTGATTCTCCTGTCTCAGCCTCCCAAGTAGCTGGGACTACAGGCATGTGCTACCATGCCTGGCTAATTTTTGAATTTTTAGTAGAGACAGGAATTCACCATGTTGGCCAGGCTGGTATCAAACTCCTGACCTCAAGTGATCCACCCACCTTAGCCTCCTGAAGTGCTGAGATTACAGGTGTGAGCCATCATGCCCAGCCAAGTCGGCCAGCTCTTTCTTTCTTTCTCTCTCTCTTTCTTTCTTTCTTTCTTTTTCTTTCTCTTTCTTTCTTTCTCTTTCTTTCTTTCTTTCTCTTTCTTTCTCTTTCTTTTTCTCTTTCTTTCTTTCTTTTTCTTTCTTTCTTTCCTTCCTTCCTTCCTTCCATCCATGCTTCCTTCCTTCCTTCTTTCTTTCTTTCTCTCTTTCTTTCTCTCTCTCTTTCTTTCTTTCTTTCTTTCTTTCCTTCCTTCCTTCCTTCCTTCCTTCCTTCCTTCCTTCCTTCCTTCCATCCATGCTTCCTTCCTTCCTTCTTTCTTTCTTTCTCTCTTTCTTTCAACACTGCTCTGTTGTCAATGAGTTTCTTCCTCTTGCTAACATATTAATTTGTATTTTCTGTTTACTTTTATTCTTTTTGCTTTTTTTTCTTTCTTCTTTTCTTGGAGGGGTGAGTATTGTTACATTTTTATTTTTATTTTTTTCACTGATCTGGAAGCTTTAATTTGTATATCTTATTGTTATGACTATTCTTAATTTTTAGGGTATATTCTTTATATGAAATTTCTTTAACAAAACCTAAAGTGCTCTAGTATTTCTGCCTTCTTGAACATGAGAAAGACCAAACTATCATTTAATTATTTTTTGGTCCTGAGTTACAGTTGAACATTTTAAAGAGTTTTAAAGTCAATATCTTGTTATGATACTTGTAATTAGTAAGTTTATATATTTCATTATTTTTCTTACTCACCATTGTTTTTTAGATTTTATGCTTTCCTTCTTGGTTCCCTTATCCCCTTGCAAAGGTTGATTCTTTAATCAATTTTTCTTTTATTTAGAAAAGATCTGTGGTGATGAGCTCCCATAGTACCTGTAAACTTAAAATGTTTTAAAATTGTTCTCACTTCGAAATAATAATTTATCTGGTCATACAATTTTAGAATTTTTTTTAAAATTTCTAAGTACAGGGTGATTTTCCCTCTTTAGCTCCTGATATGTGCTGTAGTGACGGAGAAGTCTGAGTGCATGTAATGGTTTTTAGTTTAATGCAGATTTTAAAAATGTTTCTTTATCTTTGTTATTTGAAAATTTCAGTATGATGAGTGCAGGAATGAGTATATGTTTAATTTTTAATGCTCAGAATGCACATATATCATCACTTGCAGAAATTATGTTATTCTATTCAAGTAATTATTTCTTACTCCCTCTAATCTTTTCATCTTGAGTTTCTATTAAACACAACTAATGTTCACACTCCATAACCTGACTCCTCCTTTTTATTTTCTATATAATTTACTCTATTTTGAGTTACATTTCAGGGCTTCTGGTACTTGAATTTTCTCTTTGACACTATGGCCAGTCTAGGTTATATTCTGCCTATTGGGCATTTAATTTAAAGTCTTAATTTATTTTTGTTTTAAGTGTATACTTGCTAATATTTTCTTATTTATTTCCTAGTGTATCTTAATATGTTTTTAATAGAATGTATTAGAATTGCATGAAATTTAATTTCTTTTTTGTACAATTTATAAATGTAATTCGTTTTTGCTGTCTTTAGCATTATATTTATATATTTTACTGTGCAGATTATTATTTCTTATTTTTTTATTTTTTGGGGGTAGCAGTAATATTATTATTATGGTTATTTATTTTATTTAAGTTCCAGGCTACGTGTGCAGGATGTGCAGGTTTGTTACATAAGTAAACATGTGCTGTGGTGGTTGGCTGCACCTGTCAACCCATTACCTAGGTATTAAGACCAGCGTGCATTAGCTATTTATCCCAATGATCTCCCTCCCCTCACCCCTCAACAGGCCCCAGTGTGTGTTGTTCCCCTTCCCTGTGTCTGTGTTCAAGTTGTTCAGCTCCCACATATAAGTGAGAACATGTGGTGCTTGGCTTTCTGTTCCAGCATTAGTTTGCTCAGGATAATGGCTTCCAGCCCCATCCATGCTCCTGCAAAGGACATGATCTCATTCCTTTTTATGGATGCATAGTATTCTGTGGTGTATATGTACCACATTTCCTTTATCCAGTCTATCATTGATGGGCATTTGGGTTGATTCCATGTCTTTGCTATTGTGAATAGTGTACAGACTATTTTTAAAAAGATTAATAGACTTTACTTTTTAGAATTACTCTTTTCAAACTGCTTTTTGCCTTGCAGGTGCCTTGTAATTTTTTGTTGAAAGTCAGACATGATTTACTGTGCAAAAGACATTAATGTAAATAGTGTAAGCTTTTACATTACGTTTATCCAGTTAAGGATCATATTATGCTTAGTATTTGCTGTAGCTGTAAATATGTGAGGCTAAAATTTGGTCTCATGTTCTTGTTTTTGTCTTTCTTGTTGTATTTGGGTTTCCTTAGAGACTTCTTTTTAAATAAATGTCAGAGATGTGCAGCAGTTTCAGTAGCATGAAGAAGCATTTCAGACTTTATTTTTGAAAATGAAGTTGTAAAATTATAGAAATCTCTTTATAAATCTGTGTTGTCATTGTTATTAAGTTCAAGAACAGCTCCAACTGGTTTTAAATATCAGATGGGGAAAAATTTATATACAATATCTTTATGTAAAACAAAATTCATAGGTGACGTTTAAAAGGACTGTAGATATCTCATACCTCTATGTGGCTTGGTAAGAAAGAAGACATTTTAAGTTGTATTCCCTAAAACTATAAAGGATTTTCTACAAAAAGTAAATCAAAAAATCATCCAGAGGGGCAAGAATTCTGGGAAGGATGAAGAGAAATTCTTGATTAAAAAAGGATTGAATTGTGATATTTAAAAGAAAATGACAATAATTTGGTGGTATAGCAATTTGTATATGTAGGTTTCTTTTACAGGAATCTTGAATTTTTACAAAAGGGTGTTATCAAATTTTGATTATAGAAATTAGGAGATTTCTCTACATATTGGAAATGATATATAAAAATGAAAACCTGTTATTTGTAGTTGATGTAATCATTTGAAAACACTCTATCCTTTTAAGTAAAATATTTGTGTTTTAAGTCTGGTTTTGAAAACTTCAGAAATGTGATAGTTTTAGTCAGACAGAAAGAAGCTAATGTTTTCCTAAATTGCTTCTTTTTTCTTTTATCTTTCAGGTTATTATGTATGGGTAGGCGCTAAGCATGCTTTCACTCTTAACCATTTAGACAGCAGGGCTTACCTAAATAGCTCTGTGTGTCATTGCCTGGGCAAGAGCTGTCATCTTCAATTCTATTATGCAATGGAAAGCAGTGTCCTGAGAGTAAGACTGTATAATAATAAGGTAAGAAGAAAGTTGCATTTATTTCAAATTCATTGAATCAATGAAGTTTCTAACTCTTGGCAACTTGTGTTTCGATTTCTCAGTTGCGCATAGGCTTTTATTCTTTAACTTGACTTTATTTGGTATACTTTTAAAAAGATTGATTAAGAAACTAGGATAGGGGACACTCTCATGTACAAAAGTTAATGTGATAACTTGCCCAATATTATTTCATAAAGTTTTCAAAATTCATGGAAGTATATTAAAGAAACTATAGATCTAATAAAAATGGGATAGCTGAGATTCTGTATTGTGAGCTCTGTATTGAAGCTCTGATGTGATCTGTTTTGGACATTACATCTATATATCATTAGAACTATAAATATAATGGTTAAAACTTACTTGTTTGGGTAGCAGTAGACATAATTTTTAAGACTGGTAATAATTGATTAAATATTGAACAATGGCACACTGGGTAGAGTGAGTCCATTCTTCTTCTCTCTCCTTGTCCAATATGCTCAATGAGTTCTAAAGTGTAAAGCTGGGTGAGTACTCCAATTAGTATAACAGATAAAAACAAACTGACAGCTGATTCCATAGTATAGGAAAACACCCTGCTTTTTCTACTCTTACGCACTCAGCACTCCCAATATCTCACTTCTGACACCAGATGCATGTTTTTTTTCCAACACAGCAATTCAGTTCTCTAGTGGACACCAACTGAGTGTCCTTTGATTTGCCTCAATTCTGACACTGCTACGTGAAGATAGTACAGATTCCACAGGTTGAGGTCTCAGGCCCACAAGACTACCCCTACTTCAGATGTCAGCTTCCTATTGTGCCTCTTACCTACCAGCTATAAATTGGAGTTCCCATGACCCCCTTCTTAGGTTTGATAATTTGCTAGGATGGCTCACAGAATTCAGGAAAACACTTTACTCATGTTACCCATTTATTATTAAAAATATAGATGAACAACCATATGGAAGAGATGAATAGGGCAAAGTATGTGGGAAGAGGGGTGGTGCTTCTCTTCCATGCATTCCCGGGTGTGCACCCTCTAGGAACCAAAATGCGTTCAGCAATCTAGAAGCTCTCTGAAACCTGTACTTCAGGAATTTGTATAGAGGATTTGTCACATAGGTATGATCATTTATTAGCTCAATCTCCAGCCCCTCTCTTCTTCCCCAAAGAGGTGGGGCTGAAAGTTCCAAGCTTCTAATCATAGCTTGATCTTTCTGGTGATGAGTCCCATAAGATTCTATTAACATCCCTACTGATTAGGAAATTAACAGGTTTTTGGGAACTATCTGCCAGAAACTGGAGATGAATAAATATATTCATAATAAATAATATATAATGTATAATTATATGTAATATAATATATAACAAATAATATATTTATTATTTTATGTATCCAGATTTATATGATTCACATAATTACATCTATATGTATGTGAGATATCTATAGATATATATCTCTACACATCAATATAGATATAAATATATGGATAGATAAATATGGATGTCATATATATATCACATATCTGTAGATATGTGGATGTGATTATATATATATATATATATATCTCCCCACACATCCATATACACACATATAGATATATAAAGTAATATACATATGTATATAAATTCTTTTTTAATTGAATGAGATATAATTTTCCTGGCATTCTGGAACTTGTTATGTTTTTGTGTTTTTTGCAATAGTACTTTGTAGTCACTGCCCTGCAATCTATTTAATATATTTCATTCCATTTGGTAAGGTGTGGGGGGAGGAAGAAAAGGGGACAACATCTCCCTATCCTTCCTGCAGCATTACAAACTGTCCAGATACGTGGGATCAATTTTACCAAAAAGGAAGAGAGAAAAAATTTAACTGTATCCATGTATGTTCCACCATTCATGCCTCAATATTTCAGTTGCTGTCACCTGTGCTGTTTGAACCAATCCCAGCAAGCCTCCATGCAATCTACAACATTCTATAATTTCCAACTCCTTCTTCAATAAAGGCATAGTAGAGAAATTCTAGAATAATTTCGATGAGTTTAAATTATAGTTAAAATGGTTAAATTATATATGTGGGCCTATGGTAATGCTTTTCAGATGACAGATAATTAATTATTTCATTAAAATTGAATGAATTTTTAGCCTAAATTTAAGTGGAAATTTGTATTATAATATGGTCTAATCCTGAGGATTATTTTAATCTGCTCTGAAAATGAGTGATGTATTTTAAAAGTTTCAATGCATGTAGAATGGAATTGTGTATTTAATTATGAATGTGAGTATGTACTGTGTATGTAATTATGAATGTGTATATGTATTATGTAATTATGAATGTGTGTATTTAGTATGTATGTAATTATGAATGTATATAGATTGGAATTACTGAAAATGAGCCATGCCATTCTTCTGGTGGCTTTAGAACCATACAAGAAAAGAGTGAAATCAAATTGGCTTCAAGTGTTACATCATATAAAAATGACATTAGATACCACACATCATTAACTCTATTAATCAGTAATACAGTTATCAAGATTCTGTCTCGAATATTATAAGAAAAGAAGTTAATCATAGGGAAATGATCTAGTGTATTAACCAGAACCAAATGAATGTACATCTTAGAGATTGTTGACTGATGTTTGATTTGTTAGTATCCTGTGAGGTGTCCTGTCTTTTCTGACACTATTTGCTATCCTCTATACATATGTTACTCACTGATGCAAAATCTGCATCAAAGTACATTTAAGTCCCAAGACAATGTTTTATCACACACTTAAAATGACTCCAAACAAACCTATCATTTAAAAAAGTAGCTCTTGATGAAAATGATGATTTACATCTTTCCATGAACAGAATGCTGTTGTATGTTGCGAACATCTATTACTCTATAAATGTGAGGAGGTAAGCCAAGAAATATCTAGCAAGAATGCTGAAGGTTGTTTTCTTTATTTCCAGAGGACATTAGAACTTGAGAAGTGAAAAACTCAGGTGAAGGCAAGTTGTTAAATAAAGAGTTCACTCTTTAGAATCAGCTCAAGTGTGTAGCAATTCTAGTTTGTACCATCTAACCATTCTTGGGTTAGATCTGCGTCCATGATCTATAAAATAATACTCATAGCAACAGACTACTTTTGTTCTGTGTAGGGTTTCCATGTAATTATTTACCAAGAAATTTACATGTAATTTTTCTTTACAACCAAATTTACTTGTAATTCTTTACCAAATTACATGGTCTTATTCCTAGATGCAATCAAAAGTAGTGAAACTCAACAACATTGACTTTGGTACCCTTGATTTCTTCACTGGAAGAGAAAAGCATAGACTGGCATCTCTAAGAGATAGAGTGTTAATAAATATGTTAAATATTTTTCTTGAAAGGTAAATCGGCATTATTGATCCTGGACCGGCGGAGCAAAGATATATTTTTAAAAAAATTATTTACTGATTTTAAGATAAAAGTAGAACATCACTTGAAAAGCTTTGCTGAGTTGGAGATTTCTTTTTTACATTAACACCTGTGAAAAGTAACTAGAAAGTGGAAGAGTAAGAACAGAAATAAAATGAAACCTGATTTCACTAAGAATAAATTCTTTTTACAAAGCATTGCTAGTGCCATCAGACTGGAAAATGTATAGAAAAATATAGATCTCATTCACTGTGTACTATGAACTTGGCTTATGAAAAACTATTTAAGTTTGGAAAGAACACTGCTCACTTTTCAAAAATGTAAGTGCACCCATCTTCAGGGGGAGCAGAGGGGAATCAATTAGTCACTGTGAAAAAAGAGCACAATAACTCTAAATTATTTTCATAAAATGAAAACGGGGGAAAGTGGTGAATGCAATTTGCCAAGAGGTGTCACTAAAAGCATCTGTGTAGGGTGTAAGTGTTTTGATGCTAAATAACTGAAGTTGTGTAAGAAATAAGCAGAAGAAAAATTAGTTGCTTGTGTCAACTTTTCATAACTCCAGTTCATCCTGATCCGCCATGAAAGCTATCAGCCGAAAATATGTCCACCCCATGTGCTTCATTGTCTTGCGGAAATCTTCACAGTTGATATGAATAAGTAATGAAGTAAATTGTAATGGATTTAGACTATCTTCTGAAATATTTAGGTCTTGGAAATTTGGAGTAGGCATCTGAGAGTGCAGGACTAAGTTGAAAGTAGATTCATTTTTAGAAAATCTTGGGCATGCATAAAATATCTGAGGCTGAGTGAGGACACAAATATTGATATCACTTATCATTTGGATTAAAACAAGATGTTGCCTTTCAGGGCCGTTTTCTATCTCATGCTAGAAAGTGGGACAGAGCCAGGCTCAGAGCTCAACCTGAGACATAATTATGTCAATCTTCACATTTTTACCATATTGTTACCTAAAAATTCATGCATTCTATATGTAAACATTATGAACAATTTGGTCTATTTTTGGGAAGAAATGTGAATTTGAATGTCTAATAAAATGTAAATAAAAATAAGATTTCAGAGCATAAAAGCATCAACATAAATCATAAAGACCAATGCCATACATGCCGTAGACAAAATTTTGAGTACCTTATAGACTTTTTTATTTTATTTAGTTTTTTTGAGATGGATTCATGCTCTGTCGCCCAGGCTGGAATGTAGTGGTGGCATCTTGGCTCACTGCACCCTGCGCCTCCCAGGTTCAAGTTATTCTCCTGCCTCAGCCTCCTGAGTAGCTGGGATTACAGGCACCCACCACCATGCCTGGCTAATTTTTGTATTTTTAGTAGATAGGGAGTTTCACCATAGACTTTTATTGAGCTTCTTACATTCAATACATGTTTTGAATGCAGTAAAGGCTTGTTACTACACTCATAGCATGTAGTAACAATTTTACATAGATTTTGCAATCTGAAAAATGATCATTGTACAGGTACATAACATATATTTCTCTAAAAGATGTAAATAGGCCTTTGATAGAATGACCAAATTAAGAATATAATTTTCAGAATGTAACTGTATTGTTTGGAACTTGGACCAAATGTTTCCACAGGAAAAAATATTTAGTATAAATTGAAATTGTGCAGAAAATGCATCTGACAACATTTTTAACCTTTATATTGTTTGCCTGTAATCTTTTTCTTTTCTAGTATCATGGCAATATTACAAAATGTAATAATGTTATTGAGATCAACATTGAAATTGCTGATCTTATTAACTGTTATTTAGAATTTTATTTTTGAAATGCAGTACTGTTTTTTTAAAAGATTTCATCCAAATTTTTGTTCCATCCTAATACTGTTTATCTACAAAAAGCAGCTTTACTACATAAACATGCTTCATTTTCTTATTTTTTAATGATATTCAGCTTTTTCAATTTGACTACCAAGACTTTAGATTTCCTAGTACTTTATATCATACAGGTAAGGTAATACCTACTACAATGTAATTAAAAGAGCATGTATGTAAATGTGAAGATTAGAATATGGGTAATGAGTGATGTCTTTCTCTTCAAATCAAAGGAAGAAGAAATATTTTGGACATAGAACATATCAACTCACAGCCAATGGGTGAAAGCAGATGTGTTAATATCAGAAGATCTGAAGACATTTAAGGTATGAAAGAAAAAAAAAATATTTTTTTTATCATGGTTTAAGTTTTAGCTTTGCAGCAATAAATTGATCATGCACTGCTAAAGTTAAATTAACATTTAAGTTAGGGATGCGTGCTTGTATATTTGGGGAGAGTGATTGCTTACTTTTTAAATTGTACCTTTTCCTTCTGAGACCAAATTTCCCATGGCGGGGGAAATAGAGTGTATCCACTCTTGTTCACAGCTTCCTCATTCTCCACAGCCTTCCTTTATTGCTCCCCAGCACCATGCTTTGCCCCAGGGAAACAAATTGCATTATGAAGTAGGTAAATAATAAACTGGTATTGAAACTTAGTAGAGTATAGGCAAATGTTTTGAATGCAATAATTCATATCTTTATAACACATGGAAAGCTCTATGTACACCAAGAAACATATGAAACATACATAGGCTCAATAGGAATGCTGTCTCTTAAAAAATTAAATTGATATTTTGTGTTGTATTAGGTTGGTGCAAATGTAATTGCAGCTTTTGCCATTGTGGCTTTTGCCATTGCTTTTAATGGCCAAAACCTCAATTATTTTTGCACCAACATGATACACAGAATGCGTAAGTTTATTTATGCTGGAGTGTGAGTATAAAATGATGATACTGATTATATGTGTGGGTTATGAAGCCAATTTCATTTCTTTATAGTGATATTCCATTTATACATCCTGTCACAGCCTATTGAGTTAACATTTTGACACTATTTAATTTTCATAGGCTGATATCTGTTTTTATAACTTCTCAGGTACTAAACAAGTTTCTTTTTTTATAAACTGAAGATTAAATTTTGTTTTAACTCAAAGATAAAACAAAGTAAAATGTAAAGAAAATGAATTTGAGAGTTATTCCAGGTTCTCAAGTGGATATGTAATGTAATTAGCTGTTCAATAATTATAGGCCTTTGAGATCTAAGTTTAAAACCATCAATTTTTGAACCTCAAATTGATATCATTTCTGCATTTCTGATCTCTTGCTGCTATGAAAATATACAGCTATACATTAATAATTTTTACATGTATGATATTCATTATGGGAAAAGTATGTAGCAGCATACAAAGTTTTCTTATTGTTGGATATGATTTAAATTTAATATTATTTTCTAAACCAAATTATTAGACATATTTGCAAACTGAAAATCTGACCTTAAGTAATTATTAATGAACAAACAAATATATATCCCTCGTATTTTGTTTGTTTGAAATGGAGTCTTGCTCTGTCGCCCAGGCTGGAGTGCAGTGATGGGATTTTGTCTCACTGCAGCTTCCACCTCCTGGTCTCAAGCAATTCTCTTGCGTTAGCCTCCCAAGCAGCTGGGACTACAGGCATGTGCCACCATGCCCAGCTAATTTTTTGTATTTTTAGTAGAGATGGGTTTTATCATATTGGCCAGGCTGGTCTCGAACTTCTGACCTCAAATGATCCACCTCCTTGGCCTCACAAAGTGCTGGGATTACAGGTGTCAGTCACTGCACCTGACCTATCCCTCGTGTTTTGAAAAGAAAATCTATTCAGAAACTTTAAGCTGGATGAAACTGAAGGAAGTCAATTTTAATTCTTAGTATCTGGCTGGAATTTTAACCACATTTAGTGCTGTTTAATAGAACTTTCTGCCTAATGGAAATGCTTTATATCTGATGTCCAGTATGGTAGCCACTCATCACATGAGGCTATTGAACAATTGAAATTTGGCTACCATGACTGAGGGAACTAAATTTTATTTGATTTTCATTAATTTGAATTGAAATAGTCCTCTGTAGCTCATGGCTAATGTTCTGGACAGCAAATAATTAGTTATCTGTGATACAGTCAGCTATTTATACTTCTGCACTTTTGGTGTTAAGTAATAATTGCTCTTGGTAGAAACTCAAGGAATGCTAATACTTTGACATTATCTTACACTTGACCAGCAATGTGTGGTTGTTTCATTTGCTAATATTGCTTATCTCCAGAAAAGCTAGCAATTCAATTGGTGACAACAAAATTTATTTACTTTAATTGACACTTCTTTTCTCATTAAAGAAGTTACTCTTTTATGTAAGTTGAATAGAGTTTTATGTTTATTCCCTTACATTTTTTTATTCCTATATTGTGTCTGTTTCCGTTTGCCTGATATTTTTCTTCATGTATTCAAATACTAATTTCACTAGTTAAAAAATAAGTCAGATGCTGTTACAGCTCTTGTTCTATAAGTAATGACAATACTTCTTATTTTCCTTGAAAATGAAAGAAAGAGAGCTGTAAAGATGATGACCAAGTAACAAGTTTGCAGTCAGGGACATTTTTGATAGTTAAGTGGGATGCTTGTGTTTTGCCTGATCCTGGGAGGTTTCTCTGAGCCTTTAGTGGAGCAAATGTTTCCATCAGTTTTTTTTTTTTTTTAATACTTTAAGTTTTAGGGCACATGTGCACAACGTGCAGGTTTGTTACATCAGTTGTATGAGCATGGGTTGAGCTTATCAAACAGGAACTTTGTTATATATTGCCTTGGTTGCTTTAAACACTTTTTCTCAATACCTACTTTGTCTTTATCAACCTTCTTTAGTTTTTTGTCTTATTAAGGAGATTGCAAACTCATAAATTAATCTTTTTCTTCCTAAAGATTATTTTTGAAGGGACTCTTTTGAGCCAGAGAAGTTTTATTGCCCTTGATCACCTCTGGGTCTATGCCTGTGGACAGACCCAATCCAGAAAGCTTTGCTCTGCAGGCGAATTCCCTTGCACTAGTGGCCAGTGCATCGCCAAAGAATCTGTCTGTGACTCTCGGCAGGACTGCTCCGATGAGAGTGATGAAGACCCAGCAACTTGCTGTAAGTGAGTGAATGGCTTACTAGTTTACATGCTCTAATTCAAGACTGTTAGTTGGATTTAAAACAGTCTTTGTTTCTATCAAGGCAAAGGTAAGTCATATGTATGAAATGTGATAAATATGCATTATTGCTCTGAAACTATTAGTACTATGCCTTCAGGGATCTCTATTTTAACTTAATGTTTTGGTGCTTGTTGCAAAGTCTGCAACATCTCTCAATTTATTCTACAAATGAATAGTTGTGATTATTGTTGGCTGGGTGTGCGAATGTGTGTGCTTTGATTAAAGAGAAGATGGGTGGTAGAAGGAAACTTTTTGTACCTTTGCCTTGGAGGCATATAGTATGGGTTGCTAACTTTTATTGTGTATGCTTTTTTCCTCTCTAGTCAATCATCTTGGAAGCTGTAGCTGGGAGGGATGAGTAGGAGGAGGGTGGCCCTTCCTCCAGGGCAGCTACCATGATTGTAGAAATCACTTCAGCCATCATGGCTGCCCTGGAGGAAGGGCCGCTCTCCTCTTACTTGCCTAGAAAACACTTCAGCCAACTGGGTGCAATGGCTCACACCTGTAATCGCAGCACTCTGGGAGGCCAAGGCAGGCAGATCACGAGGTCAGGAGTTCAAGAACAGCCTGGCCAACATAGTGAAACCCCCATCTCTACTAAAAATACAAAAAATTAGCCAGGCGTGGTGGTGGGCACCTGTAATCACAGCTACTTGGGAGGCTGAGGTAGGAGAACTGCCTGAACATGGGAGGTGGAGGTTGCCGTGAGCGGAGATCATGCCATTGCACTCCAGCCCAGGCGACAGTGTGAGACTCCGTCTGAAAAAAAAAAAAAAAAAAAAAAAGAAATCACTTCAGCCATGACTGGCGTTGGGGAGGGCCAAAGTGCCCCAACACCTTTCTTTCAGGCCTTTTCTGAAGAGTCTTTGATAGAAGTGATGACAAGAGATCCCATTACTATTCAAGCATAGTCATAGTTCAACAAAAATATAATTTAATTTACAATCCACAGGATGATTCTCATATGAGGTAACTTAGCAACTGAGATCCCTGTGTCTCTTTAGAAAACATGAATTCCAAGGATATGAATCCAATTTCTGTATCACAAACAGGTGGTTTTTAAAAGATATTAAAAATTTGACGTTTATTTTACTGCAGTGTCTTATTTTAGTGAGATGTTTTGTTGAGCAGAGGTGAAAATACTGTAATAAGATAAATGCCACCTTTTAAGTGAAAAGCTCTGTATAATTGGTTTCTCTTGGGAAGCTTGGATTTTATTAAGAGCAATGCGGAGGGACACAGGAGAGAGGAGATGAGAAAGTAAGGCTAAAATCCCCTTCTGCCATGTTCATCAACAGCAATCCAGTTAATACTTCAGACTCCTAGCTTTAAACCAAGTAATCGGCTAACCAGTGTGAGCTCAAAGGAGCTTTTGGGCTGCTCTCTTCTTTTGTTCAAAACAAGCGATGTAAGAGCAATTTATTTACTCCAATGTATGTGAAGTTTCTTTCTATGTTTTATTTAAATTTTTTACAGACAATTTGCTTCATTTCTGTTGGGGAAATATTTCTTTCTAACAGTTTCTATAATTCTTAATGTCAATAACTGAAGGAAAATATATTTCCTTTCTTTCCACGTATATAATTTTTTTTTTTTTTTTGAGACAGAGTCTTGCTCTGTCACCCAGGCTGGAGTGCAATGGCATGATCTCGGCTCACTACAACCTCCACTTCCCGGGTTCAAGTGATTCTCCTGTCTCGGCCTCCAGAGTAGCTGGGATTACAAGCATGTGCCACCACACCCAGATAATTTTTGTATTTTTAGTAGTGACAGGTTTCATCATGTTGGCCAGGCTGGTCTTGAACTCCTGATCTCAGGTGATCCACCGGCCTCAGCCTCCCAAAGTGCTGGGATTACAGGCATGAGCCACTGCACCTGGGCACTTGTATATTTGGAAGCTTAGCTTTTTCCCCTCCATTATTTTCCCCGTAGTAAATCATAATTTATGTTCACCTTTAAAAAATTGTTTAGCATTTGATTTTTGACATATTTTCTCATTTATTGAAGTTTCATTGATTATGTATATGACATTTTTCCAGTTCAGTAGCTCTTGATGCCATATTCTGCTATTGTCTTTGGGTGAATGCAGGAATGGGTAATTGTTTCTCAACAAAAACAGTGTTACTTATTAGTCTTTTAAGTTTTTAAATAGTGTAACCTCATTTGTCCAAAGAAAACCTGTCATGTTTGCATGATTGAGATTGACTTGATATAGGGAATATGTCATAAAAATGTAGCCATATTGCATACAGTATATATGTATATTCATGTATTTTGATACCAAAATGAGTGTTTCATGTAAATATATATACAATTATTTATGCTGTGAAATTATATAGATTTGGATTATTAGAATTAATATAAATTTACACTATTTGCTGCACTAAAGTATTTAATATATTTTTGCATATAGACACGTGCATATGTATATTCTTACAAAATAAAAGAGGCTTTCCTTTGAAATTTAAAACCATATTGAAACATTTTACACATACAAAAACATTTGTGTTTTACAAATTTGAATTTGTAATATCAAGTTTTTTTTCATAAACGATTCTTCCATGTTCATGAAGCACAAGAAAAATACCTTTATATATTTTTTTTATTGCACTTTAGAATGAATCTCTAGGAGGGTATAGCTTGTGCAGGCAGTTTGAATAGCACCAGGAATACTTACCAAATTCTGGAGAATGAGTAAATATGAACTCGTGAGGATTGTCAGTTGGTATTCCACAGCCAGTGTGCTTTTCCCCAAAGGCAGACTCACTCAGGTCTTCTCTCATTATCAAGTTGCCCTTACTTTTAGGTATTATTTTAATATATGGCATAACATAGCCTCCAGACCGGTGGCTTCTCAAAATCAGTTAATAAAAACGGCCTGTGGGTTTTGCTGCCACAGCAGACTCCATGGACCAGAGCATCAGCATTACCTGGGAACTTAGTGGAAATGCAGAACCTCAGGCCCTGGCCCAGCCTTACAGAACCAAAAGCTACATGGAACAAGGTTCCAGGTGATTTGTCTGCATATGAAACTTTGAGAACCACTGTACCAAATAGGCTTCAGGAAGGAAGACAGCTAGGGGAAGAAACAGATGGCATCTAAAAAAATTGATAAAAGCTAAAGGCAAACAAGTCAGAGTTCTCTCAGCGTAGAAGCAAAAACTCTCTTTACTTTGCTAGTCCTTAAGAGCATCAATATTAATAAAATATTTATAATGTGTATTTGTAATGTATATTAACACAATATTTATAATATAATCCTGTTATAATCTAATATATTCTCATTAAATGAAATATTCCCCATTCATTTCCCATACATAGCTTTCTTTCTTATTTCACGGAGAGCTGATTAACTTCTGGAGGATTCATAAAATATTTTACTTTTCATGATCCAGAATTTTTCCCAGCTGCACAATGAAATTCTTTCTTGTCTACTCATATGCTGTAGTGGTTAAATATGCAAGAGAAAGCTTTGTCATGATCTTAAAATATTACTTTAACTGATGAACTCTGAGTAAAATTTCTCTAAAACCAAACAATAGATTTTTGATGTTTATTAACATAATCCTGTATTAAATGAGGGCAGTTAAGATTAAAATATATCTGCACCCTCATGTTCATTGCAGCATTATTCAAAATATCCAGCCAAAACAACTGAAGTCTCTGAGAATGGATCAAACAAGTGGGGTGTGTGTGTGTGTGTGTGTGTGTGTGTGTGTGTGTAAAATGTATATGTGTTCACGATGGAATATTATTCAGCAATAATGAAGAAAAAAACTTGCTATTTGTGACAATGATGAGCCTGGAGGGGATTATGCAAAGTGAAATAACCCAGACAGAGAAAGACAAATACAGCACGATCTCACTTATACATGGAATCTAAAAAAGTTGAATTTGTAGAAACAGAGAGTAGAATGGCAGTTGTCCAGGGCTGAGGGCTGGCCGAAATGGGGAGGTGTTGGTCAAAAGATACAAATTTTCACTTACAAGATGAATAAGTTCTGGGAGTCTAGTGTACAGCCTGGTGACTATAGTTAGTAACACTGTATTGTATACTTGAAATTTGCTGAGAGTAGATCTGAAATGTTCTGATCACACACACAAAAGGTAACTATATGATGAAATGATGCTAATTAGCTTTACTGTGGTAATCCTTTCACTACGTATATGTATATCAAAACATTACATTGCGTACCTTAGTTACAATTTTATTTGTCACTTATACATCAATAAAGCTTAAAAAATTAATACATATATATGCAATATGTTTTAAAAATTCTATCAAAATAATTAAAATACAACATGCCAAACATGTCCAAAGATACACGTTGGATCCCTGAACAGTTTATACATGAAATAGATCTAATTTTCAGACACACGCTACAACATGGATGAACCTTGAAGACGTTAAGTGAAATAAGCCAGAGACAAAAGGACACATATTGTTTGGTCCCAGTTATATGAACTACCTAAAGTAGGCAAACTCATAGAGACAGATAGTAAAATGGTGGTTGCCAGGGTTTGAGGGGAGGGGAGATGGAAATTATTGCTTAATGGGGGTGGAGATTCAGTTTGGGAATGAAAAAGTTCTGGAGATGGATGGTGGTAATGGTTGTACGACAATGGGAATGTACCTAATACCATAGAAGCTTACATTAAAAATTGTTAAAATGTTACATTTATGTCATGTATATTTTACCACAATAAAATACACATTTGTATTTATATATAAAATTTTCAATAACTCATATAGGAAAAAATATATATATATATATAGAATCTACTTCACTGTGTTCCAAAAAAGTTGGCATGATAGATATATCTTCAAATCAAAATAGTTCAGGAAATTCCATGAAAAACGGGTTTTTTAAATTATAGGACTTTAAAAACAATTTTAAATGCTAATATGAATTGTGTACCTTCACAGGGGACATTGGTATAATAGTCAAATGAAAGAAATTTAAACCAAGGATCTTGTATGATTCATTAATTTTTACTGTGATATTGTCTCTAGATGTCTTTCATGTAAAAAAAAATGTTGGGCCGGGTGCGGTGGCTCACGCCTGTAATCCCAGCATTTTGGGAGGCCGAGGCGGGTGGATCACGAGGTCAGGAGATCGAGACCATCCTTGCTAACACAGTGAAACCCCATCTCTACTAAAAATATAAAAAATTAGCCGGGCGTTGTGGTGGGCGCCTGTAGTCCCAGCTGCTCCGGAGGCTGAGGCAGGAGAATGGCGTGAACCCGGGAGGTGGAGCTTGCAGTGAGCCAAGATTGCACCACTGCACTCCAGCCTGGGCCTCAGAGCGAGACTCTAACTCAAAAAAAAAAAAAAGTGGAATGCTAAAACACTTCATGAAGGGAAAGGAAATACCAATATAAAAATATTTAGTGTAGCAATGATCTGTGTGGGTTTCCAATACATATTAACAAAATATTTATAATGTAATCCTGTTAAAATCTAATATATTCTCATTAAATGAAATATTCCCCATTCATTTCCCATACATAGCTTTTTTTTTCTTATTTCACAGAGAGCTGATTAACTTCTAGAGGATTCATAAAATATTTTACTTTTCATGATCCAGATTTTTTCTCAGCTGAACAATGAAATTCTTTCTTGTCTGCCCATATGCTGCAGTGGTTAAATATGCAAGAGAAAGCTTTGTCATAATCTTAAAATATTACTTTAACTGATGAACTCTGAGTAAAATTTCTCTAAAACTGTGAACAGCGCCATATCTCATACTGCGGTTAGAGATGGTGAAGCGTATTCTGTAATCACAGAAAGTTAAAATAAAAGCAACTAAGTAATCAAAATCATTGTTTTAATGAAAGTACTTTATTTATAACATGAATAGATTTTTTTAGATTTTGCAAATGTTTACATTTAACACATATAGTATGATAAGACATTTAATAATTGCCAGAATGCATTTGACTCTCCCGGCTTTCTTCAGATATTTATAAGTTCACTTTAAAGTTTTTGAATTACACAGGGGAGATATTAATGGAAGAACTTCAATTTAGTTACCGGAATTTGATTTATATTTTACAGTACAGTGAAGTTCTTGAACTTTTAGCTTTAAAAAATATTCTTTTATGTGTACAGGAACACATTAGTAAAAACAGCCAATCAATTCACCAAGGTTTTTACAGAGATGGTTGCACCATGTCACCATGTTGCTTTCACACATCTTTACGGTGACGGATTTTGAAAGCTAATTTTCATTTTTCAAAGGATGGTGGTGTTTAGCATTCTGTAAAAAGCACAATGATTGACATTTTTTAACCAATAAAACATCTAGGTAATGAAAGAAATGGTTTGAACTTTTGTCCTAAAGCCAAATTTCAACATTTATACAATCAAAAGTGGCTTTTATCTTGAGAGCTTCTTTCTTTATGTCTTTGCGGTTGAGCGACTAGCTCAATTATGAAGAGTCTGGGTGAGGGTGTGGGATGCATCAGTCATATGGTACTTTCCATTTTCACACTCATCGATCTCATTGCCATTTCACACCATTGCCTTGTTGGGGAAATTAGGATGGTGCCTTCAGCAGCTGTCTGAATGAAGAACATTGCTGTTTGCATGGACTTGTATAGCAATGCATAATTTGCTGCCCTAACAGTGCAATATTGAGTTTATTACCCAAACAGGGACTGAGAGAGGGAAAAGAAGAGATGAAGTATTAATTATTATACTAGGACAACAGGCATGCATTGAGGCAACCCTGGGCCAGGCAAGACATGTGGTCACTCTACCCATGGAAGATTTTGTATTCGAGGGAAGTGTGTTCTAGGAATTGGAGGTAACCTTGTAGAGAGGTGGAAGGATTCCTTCGTCAAATCCACAGCCAAGAATTTGGAACTTTGAAGCACATTTCAGAGGCCAAATATGTACTTTGAGTCTTAAATATTTCTATACTCCACCAACTGACAGAACATTTTGGAGGTGGCATAGAAGGTGGCAGAGCTCACAGAGGACCGAGGGATTAGGCCAGAGGGTTCTGTAAATGCCCAGGGAGAAAGTCACAGCTAGGTTGTAAGTGCTCAAGATTGTGTCAGAAAACAGAAGGCACTCTCCCCTGGGGAGTAATGTTTTATCTAGAGCCATATCCTATAAATTATGTAGACACACCTGAGAAAAGAAAAACATAGCCAAGAGCAATAGATTTCCAGCTAGGTATATGGGCAAACTGCACTTCCTTGTCATATCAGTGCACCATTAGGCGATGTGCAACATGTTTTTATTATTATGCTGTAGTCAACTTTCTTGTTTTTTATTTGTAGGGAAATCCATTTAGAGGGAAAAATAATATTCATTTGTAATGAAAGAAATGCTGTACCAAAATCTATGGATGCTCAAGTCCCTGGAGAACTTGAGCCCCGGGGAAAAGTCAGCTCTTGTATCTGCAGGTTGCACATCCTGCTAATACTATATTTTTGAACCACTATTGGTTGAATCTGCAACAAGGAACCCACAGATATGGAAGACCCAGTGTCTATTCTATGACTGTCTAACAAGCATGGCTTTCAGATCTAAAGGTTCAGTTTGCATGTAGAGAAATCGGAAGTGACATTGTCATTTGCATACCGCACTTCAATGTTTTAAGAGTTGACATGTCAGTGATAAAATATGTGGTCATAAAATCAGGTGTCCCTATTACAGAGACTTGAAGATGCTTTGATTATTAAGATATAGTGAGCTTATTTGATATGCTGGTTAAATTGGCCTTATTAAAATTTACAAGTTGAACACAATGGTCAGAAGCAAACCCATGGTGATGGAGTCTTTTTAATTATGAAACAGAGTTCCTGGTTTAAGGAGGCTTCGGAGTATGAGCTTTTGGTGTCAGACAGGTTCAAAGTCTAGATGTTCCATTTACTAAAATGTACCACAAGCAAGTTGCTTCATGTTCTGAGTTCCAATTTTCTCTTTTAGGAAATGGTATTTACTATGTAGAGTGTAAGAATTAAGGTTAATATATGTAAAATGCCTGCTACATACTTGGAACTCAGTGGTAGTTTGGCTGTTTTTATTGTTATTAAAGATGATAGCATGAAGATCTTAGGAATCCTGTCAAAACTATGGGTGTTTTCTGACAACTTAATTCTCCTTTTCTTCCCCACTGTTTGAAAACTGCCTCAGCATAAAGAGGAATATTTAGGAATAAGCTTTTAAATTGATTGTATTAATTTATTCCCAAAAGTACTAAGATAGTCTGATACTATGATTCTTATTTTAGGAAAATGAAATTTAAGCACATAAAAATGAATTTCTCGAAAGCACAAATCAAGCTCTTAGACTTTCTAGTTGAATGCCCAGTCTTATGAAACCATCTATTTTTCTCTCATAAATTTGGTGTCAAAGCTGTGAAAGGTGCCTATAAAGTATGCTCCAAACCCCGACTTTCTCTAGAACCAGTTCTTTTATGATAAATGGAGGAAATTAAGTGCTTGGCAACTTTTGAGTTATGTATTAAGAGAAGACAGGCTCAGGCTGGGCACAGTGGCTCATGCCTGTAAACCCAGCACTTTGGCAGGCCAAAATGAGCAGATCATTTGAGGTCAGGAGTTCGAGACCAGCCTGGCCAACATAGTGAAACACTGTCTCTCCTAAAAATAAAAAAAATATCCGAGCATCGTTGCATGTGCCTGTAATCCCAGCTATTTGGGAGGCTGAGGCAGGAGAATTGCTTGAACCCAGGAGGTGGAGATTGCATTCAGACATTGAACTGAGACTGCGCCACTGCACTCCAGCCTGGGCGACAGAGCGAGACTCTGCCTTAAAAAAAAAAAAAAAAGACAAAAGATAACACCAGCTCAGTTCCGAATATCTAATTTACCTGCAATTCCAAAATGGCTAGGTATTTTTTTTTTGAGAAAGTGTTAGGATAGAATAATAAAATGCATACTGAGATGCTGGCCTCAAGTTATTTGTGTGTCCAGAATTAATTTAAACTTCCCCCTTCCCAGTGGATTTTTTTCATTTAAACTACCATCTCAGCAGGTTTATACTGGGCAAGCAAATTAGTTACTCCCTGAAAAGCTTTGGAGTTCCACCTTGCATCATTAAATAAAATGGAGATGGCCAACCAGAATGAAATGTACCAGACTTACAGATGGAAGCATGTGGAAGGGTCATGCCTCACACAGCACCTGAGATATTGTGTGTGACTAGATAAAGGAAAGCTATTCCGATCATTAGAGAATATTCACTACCAAGCAGAATAATTTTGCAGGCCTCCTAAGATGATTAGCTAGCGTAGAGCAGTGTTTGCCTGCATGCTCTTCATTTCTCCTCACCTGTTTTCTCTTCTACGTGTAACAGCAAAGCATCTCACCTGTGACTTTGAGTCGGGTTTCTGCGGTTGTGAGCCATTTCTCACAGAAGATTCACACTGGAAGCTGATGAAAGGATTGAATAATGGAGAGCACCACTTTCCTGCAGCTGATCACACAGCAAACATAAATCATGGTAGGACATTTTCCTCTTTAAAAAAAATAGTTTTCTTTCTTGCATGTTGTGGGATGATGATACTGTGTATTTTCATTTCTATTCTGTAGACTGTATACATGGAACTCTGGTTTGTCTTGCTTTAAAACCTCCTGACCAAGTTAATAATTGGCGGGTAATTGAGTTCCCTGAAAGGAGCATTGTTTTAATCACCAACATGTTTGTTGTTGCAATTTTTATAAGTTGGGTCAAAGGCATAAAGAGGTGGAAAAGTTTTCTGATCATTTTCTCAAGTTGCCCAGAATCAAGTACAGTAGGCTTGCCTTCTTTTTAGAGCAATCCAATTTTTTCAAAACAGGAAGAAAAATAGTCTAATCTTGTTTCTGGGAACTGAGAACAGAGATTTAGCACTATCTGTGAAATAAATTTACAAATACTTGAATGCAATTTAATCAGTCTTCGGGCTTCTTTATAATAAACAGTCTTATTCTTCCACATATATATTTTTAACCATCATTCCAGTGTTTACATATCATCTTAAAATAGAGGAACCATAACTACCTGTGGTATTCCAATAAGTGTCTGTGAAACTCCAATAAAACAGAAAGGGTTTGTTCTCTTTTTTCTTTTTTTTTTTTTTTTTTTTTTTTTTTTTTTGAGATGGAGTCTCGCTGTGTCTCCCAGGTTGGAGTGCAGTGGCGCGATCTCGGCTCACTGCAAGCTCCGCCTCCCCGGTTCATGCCATTCTCCTGCCTCAGCCTCCCAAGTAGCTGGGACTACAGGCGCCCGCCAACACGCCCGGCTAATTTTTTGTATTTTTAGTAGAAACGGGGTTTCACCGTGTTAGCCAAGTTCTCTTTTTTCTTTTGTTTTGTTCACATTTATCGTCGAATGTCATTCCCCATATACGTTAGCATCGTGTTAACTTTACTTTTTAAATGTATGTGTTTTAAGTAAAGAGTGTCTCGCCATGTTGCCCAGGTTGATCTCAAACTCCTGGCCTCAAGCAATCCTCTCACCTCAGCCTCCCAAAAGTGCTGGGATTACAAGAGGGAGCCACCACACCTGGCAAACCTTACAATAGCACAACTGTACTTGTACTGTAGATCATCTTTCAACCTCATTGAACATTATCCTATTTGTTTCTTCTTTCAGACTTCCAAAGAATTATACCAAAAATAAGTGTTGATCATATTTTTAATTACAGCCATTGGAAATTGGGGTTGGTGGTAGTGGGTGAGGGTGCTAGGGGATGGGGTGGGAAAATTCAACCATCCATCTGTTGGCTACAGCCATAAACCTAGTTAATTGTTTAACAGTGTGGTAAGTTCTTAATTTTTGCTTTTGTGCCATGACTCATTTCTTTAACATTTTGTAGCAGACAAAGTTAAGTTTAAAGTTTAAAATAGAAAGGGGACTATAAATCATTGGAACTATGTATTAACAACACATTTTCTCTAAACTCATATAATATTTTACTTCTTTTTCTCTGTTCAAGCCAATTATTAAATACATAGCATAGACGATACCTGGATGCACAAAGATGGATGCCACGATCCCTGCCTTTGAGGTGGTCTCAGTCTGGTAGCTTAAGTAGATAAGCAAGGAATTGCAATCGGTTATGAAGGATGCTTTAAGAGGGATGGAAGGTGATTCAGATGGATTCGAGATGCCTTGTTGAAGGAGATGACTCTTGAACTGAGCACTGAAGGGAAATGAAAAGTAGTCAGGAAGCCAGAAGTAAGGAATTACTGAGAGAAGACGGAACCAAAGAGAGGTGAGAGGGATCATGTCCTAATTGGAGGGAAGAATCCCCAAAGAGGGCAGAAAGATGGGAGTAGTTAGGGATGAAAGACATGTGTGATTGGACAGGGAGAAGAGAACTGATGAAACAGGAGAGGAAGGAAGGGGACTCTAGAGAGTGCTGAGGAATTGGAAATGTGTCTGCAGGATGATGGTGACCCAGGTAGTCATGTTAAAGCATGTGACCAATCAAATTTGCTCTAAAGGGCTGTTCTGTCTGAGATGAGGAGAATGGAGAGGGTGAAAGGCTGGAGTCAAAAAAACATGGATGTGCTGAAGAAATATCAGTGAGAGATGATGAAGGCCTAAGCCAAGGCAGTGATTCTCAAAGGGAAGCTGTGTGGGCAGTGTGTCATGATGGTCTGATGTGAGCATACCATAACCAGTTAGGGAAGAGCACGGGCTGCCCAGGGTTCCGACACGATGTTGACACTGCACCCATGTCTAAATATTAGGGTGCTTCAGTTTTATTAGATAGAAAATACAGAAAAGAAAAGTAGCTTCCCTGTGGAGTTGTCATGAGGATTAAATGAAATAACACCTGTGAAGGTTTTTCCATGCAGTAAGAGCTCCATAAATATTAATAGATATTTGTTGTCCATTCTAATAAGAAGACTAGGAAAAACACCAGATAAGATAATTAGAAAATATGTTTGTAATTCACCTTTAGTCTTTTGCCATCTTATAATTACTACATAACTATGATTTGCATTAAAAAGATTCTAATAGAGCCCCTGTGTTAGATGTTGAAAGACCCATTCTTTTCCGGTGAGATGAAGAATAGTGAAAGATAACAATATGACTGATAAAACTAGGGGCAGCTGGTCTCACCCAGAGTGTGAGGGACAAAAACGCAGTCTTTCTCATTTTAGAAAGGGCCAATTAAAAAAAAAAATATATATATATATATATCTGGATCACGGAGTCAACATCTCTTTACCCATGATTGCCATGATCAAACCTTAAAGAGAATCAGTAGTGTTTTTAAATTGCAAGTGAGGAGGAGAATTAAAAAAAATGAAAAAGGACCAGGAAGGGAAAGGAAAGTGAAATGGAAATTTCTGGTAGAGTCAGAGGCAGCCTAATAGTTCCGATATCTAAGAAAGTGGAGTTCTGGTTCATTTTGTTCTTAGAGCCTTGAACATATAGATTGCAGTTTTTAAATCTGTCTATCTATCTATCTATCTATCTATCTATCTATCTATCTATCTATCTAACTAGCTGAGACAGAGTCTCACTTAGTTGCTCAGGCTGGAGTGCAATGGTGTGATCCATGCTCACTGCAAACTCCACCTCCCAGGTTCAAGCAATTCTCCTGCCTTTTCCTCCCAAGTAGCAGGGACTACACGTGCACACCACCACGCCCAGCTGGTTTTTTGTTTTTGTATTTTTAGTAGAGCCGGAGGTTTCACCGTGTTGACCAGGCTGGATATGTTGATATTATGTAGTTTTTGTGTGTATGTGTGTAATTAAGCCTCGAATTTCCTTCCTGCCTTTTTTGCTTTGTTTCTACCTTCCTATTCCTACTCTGTTAAATTTCCATCGAAATAGGCAACTCATGTTAATTATGTTCCACTTTTATCTATGTTCATATAGTCACACACAGATATATATATAGTAGATACATACATATTCAAAATTATATGTGTTTCTGTGATTGTTTGTTTTTTAAGAAATATATTATCTTGTAACTATTGTCCCTATCTTCTTACTAAAGATAGCTTATGGCAGTTGCTCCAAGTCATCAAATACTATCTATTTTTTTCATTTTTTTATGATAAAGTATTGGTTAAATGTAAAATTCAACCATTTTCGTGTACAGTTCACTGAGTTCTGACATACATACACAATTGTGTAACCATCACAAAAATGAAGATATAAAACAATTCTATTCCTGCCCAACACATTGTTCTGTGCCATTATGTACTCAATAATTCTCCCACCTCCCACCACTGACACCAATGATCTGATTTCTAGCCCTAGTGTATGCCTCTTCCAGAATGCCTTGAAAATGGAATCATATCATATGTAGCATTTTGATTCTGCCTTCTTTCAATTAGCATAAAGGACTTGAGACTCATCCATGTCGCTGGCTTCAGCCACAATTCCTTCCTTTTTCACTGCTGAATAGTTGGGTCCATTGTGTGGATGAGCCACACTTCATTTATCCACTAACCAGCTGAAGGACACTTAGATTGTTTCCAAATATTGTCAGATATGAGTAAAAACACCATTAAATTTGCATACGTGTTTTTGTCTGGACATAAGTGTTTATTTGGTTTGAGTTCTCTATCCAATGCCTATGTCTGTTTTTGTTTTTTTGGCACTCTGGTTGGTGAGAGAACTCTACCATTCCTGACTTTCTGTGACCTTCGGTAAATGTTCCAGCTATTCATTTCAGGTGTTTTTACCCCCAGACTCAGGTAGTTTCTCCAATCCATGCACACGATCGGTCCTTACATGGCAATTTAGGGGGGACTGTCTGCAGATCTTGGGAGCTTGCTGTCTTTTCAAAGCTCCAGTACCTGAAAGGGGCAGCTGGCACTCTGTCTTATGAATTCTACCCATGTGGGTCTCCCCAAAGCACCGACTCTATCTGTTTCAACTTGAGGAGACTACCACACTCCTGTGTTTCCCCTCTGCACAGGTACCTGGAAACTCTGTCTAGGCAGTAAGCTGTGGGAATTACAGGACTTAACTCATTTGTTTCCTCTCTCTCAGAGATCACTATCCTGTGATCTATCACTATCTTACATTCCCATTGTCCTATATTTGACAGTCCATGCTAAATATGCTTTTTTTCTAATATTTTTCTTTTGCTCGTTTAAGACAGAAGATAAAATCCAGTCTGTGATACTGGATTCATGTTTGTTTATTTAGCTAAATTTATTTGATTTGGATATACCATAATGTATCTAGCTATTCCCCTATCCAGTGACATCAATATCATGACAATGTTTCAAATTTACTCTTGTACACATTTCCTCCTGTAGGATACTTTCGATTTTATGCAATAGATAATAACTAGGAGTGAGACTTCTATATTTTTTAAGCAAGATATGTATTTATATTTTCAATAAACATTTATAGATTCATTTACCCTAAAACTTTGGTACTCCAATTTTTAGTGACAAAATGGGACTACTTTTTCCTATTTTCCTACCAGCAAGAGGCATTATAATTCTCTATAAAAATTTCCAGTTAATGGGTGTACAATGATTTCTCATATGTAATATTTATTTGCATTTCACTGAAAAATATTTTTTTCAAATGTTTCCAGTGTCTCAATTTATTTGTGTTCTTTAATTTTACTAAGTAATATTTTACAGCTTTCGGGGTAGAGATTTTGAAAATCTTTTGCTAATATTTTCCTAGGTTTTTGTGTTACTTTTAAAGAACTTCTGATTTTGATTATTGCTGACATATAGAAATGCATTTTTATAGAAAATATTGACCTTGTATCCAGTGGCCTTGCTAATTTTATTTATCATAGCTAGGAACTTATACATATATATTTTATTTTCTAGGATCACAATTATTTTGTCTGCAAATAATGGCAATTTTATTTCCTTTTTTCTAAATATTAACAGTTCTGTCTTCCTTTTGTTGTTTTATGTACTGGACAGAATTTCTAGAATGTGTTGAATAGAACTGGTGGTAGCTGCTAGATTTGTCTTATTTCTCTCTCAGAAGAAAAGCTGTCAATAGTTGAACCTTAAGTGCCATGCTTACTGAAAAATTGGATTCTTTATCAGATAAAAATGTTCCCTTCTATTCAAGAGTGTGCTTTTTAAAAAAATTAAGAAATTGAATGTATGTTAAAAGTTTTCAGTATTTTTCAGCATCTATTATGATATGATTGTCAGATTATCTTTTTTGTCTATAAGGTAAATTGATTTTTTAAATATTAAACCCCTCTTGCACTCCTGAACCAAACCTAATTGGAGTAATTTTATTTATTATTCATTTCTTTATTCTATATGGTAATGCTTGTTTATAACTTTTGCATTTGTGAAAGCTATAGAGACTGGCCTCTAACGTTCTTAAGACATGTAAGGTGTTACTTCTAGGCCAGTGCATTAACAAGGTACCTGTTTTGCAGAAGGTGAGGTCGAGCCAGATGTGAACACTTTAACCCAGGGAGACTATTCACTCTGTCCTTTAATTTTTATATTGTGCTGGTCACATAGCCACTCTGGGGTATGTGGGTGTGTAAGAGTTTTACAATAAACAATTCTGATTACCAGAAGTAAACTTGCCATGACCAGGAATAAAACTGGTAAATTCCATATTTCTCTAACTTGGCTCATTGTTTAGAGCAGGCTGATAGGAAGATAAATCAAGGGACGTGTTCCTAGAAGTCCCTGGGCCTGTGGTCAGAGTTTAGACTCTCTATACCGGGCCTGTGGTCAGAGTTTAGACTCTCTATACCCCTTACCTGCACATATTAATTTTAACGCAATATTGTCAACTTTCTAAATATTTGGTTAAAATTATCATAGGATAGCATTTAGCTTCCAAATCAATGGTCAGTAACTTCATATTTTAATTCTATTATCTTTCCATCTAGAAACATGTTATCTCTTTTCATCTAACCAGAGAGTTTGCAGTCTTTCACAAAGTTTATAATGTTCTTCATATAAATCTTGTCCCTTTTCTGTTAAATTTATTCCTACATTAAAAAAATTAATTTTGCTATCAGGAGTTGGACATTTCTTGCTGTTTATGTATCTGGAAACTTACTGCTAAGATAAGATAAGTAATTGTGTAATATATCTGTTTCCATTTAGCTTACCAAATTTTCTAAATGATACTATAATTATAAAAAATGGAATACTTTGGCTTTCTATTTTTACAATTATATTATTGGTAAAACATGGGAAATTTACTTCTCTTTTTCTATAATGTCTACTAGATATTTTATTTCCTTGACTTCTACACTCACCAGACCTTTAAGATAATATTAGTCTAAGATTATAAATATTGCCTAATATTATCTCTAATTGATAGTTGTGACAGAAATATGTCATTTCCCATTTTAATTAATATTGTTTTATCATTTGCCATTTAGAATGCTATTTATTTTGAGGTTGTTCACTAGTCTTTATTTAATTATTTCCTTTTATTTTATTAAGATTTGTGACTTGAAATTGTTCACTGGTTTTTCATAGTCTTTTCAACATTTAGATAGGATTCTATGACTTGACACTTTCATTTGTTGTTGTAACTGAATATGGAGACCGAGCTCCTAAACTAAACCAAACCTACCTTCTTGGAAGGCTCAGATTAATCAAGACACACTATTTTTGAATAACAATTTCAAATTTATTCGACATCATTTTAATTAGAATATTTGTTCCTATGCTCACAAGTGAGATTGCTCTCTAGAGTTTTAAATTTTGTCCTATTTTCATCCATTTTATTAAAAATTAAAGATATTCTGGCAACCTAATATGAATCAGGGAGCTCTCCATATTTTTCTAAGATCTGAGGTTTCTCGAATAATGTTGCAAATATTTGTTTTTTAAAAATTAAATAGGGAGCCAGGTGCAGTGGCTCATGCCTGAAATCCCAGCACTTTGAAGGGCCAAGGCAGGAGGATTGCTTGAGGCCAGGAGTTTGAGACTCTGCCCCTACAAAAAAATTTAAAAATTGGCTGTATGTGGTAGTGTGCTCCTGTACTCCCAGTGGGAGGCTGAATTTGGAGGATTGTTTGAACCCAGGAGTTCCAGGCAGCAGTGAGCCATAATCATGCTACTGCACTCTAGCCTAGGTGACAGAGCCAGACCCTGTCTCAGGAAAAAAAAAAAGAAAAGAAAATTAAATTTAACTCAGATGTGGGACATACATTTCTCGCTAGATTTTCTTTTCATTACTCTTTCAGTTACTTTTGTTGTCTAAATGATTTATTCAGGCCTTTTGCTTCATTTAGATTTTGGCGTCTTAATGTGTACATGTTCTCACCTTCATTAACCAGCTTGTTTGAAATTGTGTATATTCTTTTGAATGACTGGAGGAGTAAGGTCTTTGAATATCGGTTCATTTGTTTTTAGAATTTTGATCATCTTTTTAAAAATATTCATTTGAATTTTACCTAAAACTGAGCATTTTTAGGTGGAAGAATTTTTCAAAATCAACTTTTCCCATTCTTTTCCTTTTTAGGTGAAGCATAGAGAATTTAATGAACTTGCTTGCATGCACTGTTTCCATTACCTGTAATTTGGAATTTGGGGACAGTAAACTTTATCTTTCCAAGTAGGTTTTGAGATTTAAAAACAATGTAAACTGGGTTCTATTTTTCCCACTCAAAGATGACACTGCTGACTCACATCCTTGGTTGTTTGGTTAAACATGTGATGGAGTCTATAAAATAATACATTCTAATTCTAAATCCTTTCCTTTGTGTGCAGTCGGCATTGACTTGTATCTAGGAAAATCACTCTCTGAATACGGTATTTTCCAATGAAAATAGTTGGTTTTCCAAATTGCCTATCACTGTGATTATCAAAGGGCAGTATCAGACCTTGACATTGTTGGGTATAGCCTTCCTTGTAAGTCTTCAGTATTCAATGAAACTACCCCAGACAGCAGCTCTGAACCTGTGATCTTTTAAGCTGCTGAGAGATGTTATCCCCTGCACATTTGCCATGAGCACATCCGTCGTAGTTAAAATCTAAAAGTGGTGATTTTGTTAATGTTCAGATTAGATCTTTAATTAAGCTTTAATCCCCTCTAGCACAGACAACAATGTCAAACATGTAAGACCCGGGAGAAACTAAAATTCATTCCATAAGCTCATATCCTTCGGTACTTTGTGAAGAAACTAAAAAATAAAGCTCTTGTGGGTATTTCATAAGGGCGTGTTGAATATCTAATTGTCAGCTTAGAAGCTTCATTTAATTTGATGTCAAACTCTATGACATAAATGAAGCCAACAGAAATGTTTGTTTAGGTGATTTGGATCAAGAGCTTGTTTTAATTGATTAAATGTTATTTTAGGTATTTAATGTTATACCGGTATAAATGCTATTTGTTATCTACAAACCATAATAGTAAATATGTAAAAAATGTACTTTTCTTTATCTAATTGATAGTTTAGCATGTGCAAGGATAAGATTGTGGAGCAAAGAACAGCTAAGTGTGTAAGAGAACTTGCATCCGTATGACTTTCCCTTTGTTTTTGCAGGATCGTTTATTTATTTGGAGGCACAGCGCTCCCCCGGGGTGGCCAAGCTTGGAAGTCCTGTTCTTACAAAATTGCTCACTGCCTCTACCCCATGTCAGGTAATCAACTGTTCTGAATTTCCACTGGCCATTCTGTGGTTGTAAATCGCTGAGCTTTGGTTACTCTGCTAGTAAATGCCCGCCATGTTTTACTAGCACTTTAATGATGAATTAAGAGATTTACATGCGCTATTTCAACACAAAATGCTATGTCCTTCTAGAAGACCATTTGTAACACATAAGTGGCACCATTCTTTTGAGGGCTATTAAAGCTTTCTGTTACTTTATATTCTTTTCACACAGTCATTTCAATAATCTAAAGCTGTGGATACGTGTTGCCAAAATTTTTGGCCAACAATGTACATTGAGAAAAATAAAGTCAGTTAAATAAGTGTTTGTTGAAAGAAAGACAAATGGAAATGATTATATTTACTGAAATTTGAGTTTTTTAAATGAGTCCTCTGGTGCCAGGCAAACACAAACTAAGGAGTGAAATACCCATTTTATTTCAGCAGCATATTAGAGAGGATGGACTAGTTAGACTTGGTTCAAGTCTCTTTTGCCACTTTCTAACTGTGGCTCAGACAAATTGTATATTCCTTTTGAGACTCAGTGTCTACACCAGAAACATACATGATTGTATGGATTAAATGTCAGCGTTTACATTGGAAGCATACACGATTATATGGAATAATGTCAAGGATTAAAATGTGATTAAATAAAGCACCTGGCAAAATATTTGGTACATAGTAGGTAAACAATGTTTGTACCAAACATTGGTATATATGTACCAAATATAATGTTAATTCAGTAAACATAATTCCTTTGCTTTCCATAAAAGTAACACCTAAATCAGAGGTCTGTATTCAGCTTGTCTTATTTTCAGTCCTTTTGAGAGCTCCAACATGCCTCTCGGCCCTTAGGATTTCAGCTAATTTTTTCGTCTTTACTTATCAGAAAATAATGAAGAGATCAATAGTGCCACACAGTAAATTCATTGCCTGTAAGTGTAGTGTTAGAGCAGTTTACTTGGGCATTCCTGGTGATAAATGACATATTATTCCGAGGTATAAACCTAATTATACTTTCAGTTTGGTGTAAGTCTAAGTGGGAGTGCCCTGAGTTCTTAATAGTGGTGTCCATAGATACTTTCTTTTAAAGTCCTAAAGATACTTTCTTTTCCTTTCTTTTGTTTTTTTTTCTTCCCATTTCTTTGTGAGAATAAGAATTAAAACAAATGCCTGGTCTCCATTTCCATTTTATCCAAATGCCTTTTACCCATTCCCACCTCTTTATTTTAATTAAATCCTATAAGATAGACAGAAAAAGAAAAAGATAGATATAGAGTGTTTTTTTTTTTGAGGGGAAACTCCAGAAGCACTTGTTCTTTGAAAGTACAAGCTAACTTAGATTTAATTCAAGGTCATACATTAAAGTGATGAGATCACAAATGTTAGATATATAGAAAAAATTGAATGTAAAGGAATATGATGTGTTAATTCTGCCTGCTTTACAGAAATTTGAAGATATTAAGAGTGTATTAGAAATTCCTATGACTCACCTAGAGTCACTGAGAAATCATATGCATGTGTATGATTTTAAAATGTAATCTACCTTTCCCATCATTGTATGCTTCCCGATAGCCATTGATTTGTGGTCACTGGGATTGAGTTTCAGTTTATCATTGTTTCCACTTGAGGACACTTAATTTTTGCTTAAATTGGTAACTTAGTTGGGGTTGGGGTGTTATTTAGGTGGGGTCTCAGTGAAAATGCTGTCATGGACATTTTGGGTGCTTGGTAGTTTATCTCAAAACCAAGGCTTCGATCTCTAAAGGCTATGGATACTGACTTAATGGTTTGCCTTGGTTTTTGAAAAACTGAGACTGTTTCAAGGCGCCACTGCAGACTGCCAGAATAGATATTTGTTTTTCACGCTTTTCTGTATGTGCTTGAATTTTAGGAGTCTTTGAGTTAGCAGGAAGGATATTTGAGTTACTTTGTAATGCTTTCCAGTTTAGGAAATAGGAGTAGACTGTAGGAGAATGTTATTGATAGTCTGAGATACACATAGCTAAGGTTCTCAGGATTTTTCTAAGACTATAATATGAATTTTTTAAATAAGTTTGTGGCAATATGTGATATTTTCTTTTTCTTTCTTTCTTCTTTTTTTTTTTTTTTTTTTTCCTGAGACAGAGTCTCACTCTGTCGCCCAGGCTGGAGTGCAGTGGCGCAATCTGGGCTCACTGCAAGCTCCTGCCTCAGCCTCCTGAGTAGCTGGGACTACAGGTGCCCACCACCACTCCTGGCTAATTTTTTGTATTTTTAGTAGAGTCGGGGTTTCACCATGTTAGCCAGGATGGTCTCGATCTCCTGACCTCGTGATTCACCCGCCTTGGCCTCCCAAAGTGCTGGGATTACAGGCGTGAGCCACCGCACCCGGTTGATATTTTCTTACATAAAAGTTACAGAATAAGCAAACAAAACAAATTCTTACCTTCTTGGGTAACTGGAAAATCTAGCCAATCCTCTGAATTGGAACGTATTAATAATAGTGCTTTCATGGAACCAATGTTCTTCATTATAAGGTAGTAGAGTCAAGCAGTGAGATAACCAGTGTGGGGTACTTTGATGTGATTAAAGCCTTCATTTTCTGAAATTATATGGTTTTTTTTTTCCTACATAATCCTAGCAGACTAATACAGTTAAGAATTTTTTCTTTTTTTTGAAAGGAATTTAAAGCAACTTGAGCTTTCTCGTGAGTTGCCATTTCTAACAGCACGATTTTAGGGCCATTTTGCATGGATTACCTTGCATTTTATATGTGGCCAACACATGCCATCAGCATGGACAATTGTTCTTGCAGCTAATCATTGTTCAAGATGCGGACTTTAATTTATGCTTCAAAAATCCTTTCAGCCACTAGTGGAAAACTGGCATTTTTCTTTGAAATACAAGATAGGACAAACAGAACACGAGGGAGCCCAAAGCTATTCTATCTTACTGCTGTTGAAATGCTGTTACTGTTTACAATTAACTAGGAAATGTAAAGTATGAAGGGGATTAATGTGGGTACTAATATTTTCTGAGTTTTCATATTTGAGTTACTGTGTAAGTAACATAATCTCTTACTTTTAGGACTTCACAATTAAATACAGGAAGATGGATAATATGAAGCTTTTGCTTTCAAAGTTAGTTTGTATGTTCATCTATTGATCTTTCTTTTGTTTTTAATTCTCCAACTTGTTTTGCAAGTACATTAATATTCCTTCAGTAAAAGATAATTCATAGATTGTTTTACAAATATGAATGAGAAAGTCAGGACAAAGGTAGTTGAAACCAGAGATAGGTTGGATCCCAAAGTAAAGTTTATGAGGGCCAGCCTACACATTTGAGTCTGCCAATGCAGAGAGGGCCACATGTGGTTCAGATTCAAGGAAGTAAAGAGAAATAAACAAAACTGAAAATAGTTCTTCTGAGACTTCTCCCGAGTGCTTGCTATATTACCAAAGTAAACATTATACCTACGATTCAACACATATATATTGCTTATCTACTGTGTGTTGATCACAGTCCTCGATGCAGGGAATATAATGACAACAACCTAAACGCATGCTTGCTCTAACAAAATGTTGTTTAGTGGGGGATACTGACAGCAATTCAGTGTAAAATGCTGCAAACTACAAGAGTGTGAGTCCAATATAATAATAACACTTTACAAATCTCTCTCAAAGAGTTTTAAAAGGCCATGTCTTACAATGTCCCCAAAGTAGGACAATGAACTGGAGTCAAAGAACAATTTAGAAAAAAAGTAATTTTGGATCATGTCCTGCAATGGTGCAGTTGTGCTCTATTCCCTGGTCATTGTGTTTAATCCAAAGATCAATGTTAGAATAGCTGATGGATTCTAGAGGAAGCAACAGTCTACAGAGGAAAGGGCGAGCAGGTGCTCTCTCTAATCTGTATATCAAAGCACATAAAGATTAATCATTTAAACGGGAAAAACAGATTCTGTTTTATTGAAGATTCTAAACCTCAACAAAAGCTTGTTCAGGAAAAGAATGCCCAGGAAAAAGCATAACTGACTAGGAGCCATAAAAATCACTATGGTAATGGTGAGGGATGTGTGTGTGTGTCTGTGTGTTTATGTATGTGATGAATGATCCCCTCTTTCAATATATACTTATTCCCAGCTGAATTTTGAGGAGCTATAGATATCTTAGCTTGTTTTTTTTCTTTTCTCCCATTTATTTATTTTGCTTTTTTGGCTATTCTTGTCCTTCTGTATCTTCGTATTCCAGATCTTATAAAGGTGCAGCAAGTGTGGCAATAAGCAGACTGAGGAAGGCATAAAGGGTCTGATGTGAAGCAGAGAAGGCAGAGGTGGCTGAGGGTTTGGAGTAAAATCGAGAATGGCCATGAAGATCTGACCAAGGAGCTCTGAGATTGAGAAGGAATTAGAACAAAGTCCATAGGGAAGTTGAGAAAATTGGCAGAAAATTTGAAGAGGAGAGTTTCAACAGGAGATGATCAAAATTTAAAAAAAAGAAAGAAAGAAAACAGAAAAATAAGGAAGAATTCATTTTGAACCTCTGAATCATGACCTTGGGTGTCCCAGACTGAAGTATCAGAGAGCCCAAGGTCCCAGAGGCACTGTACAGACACGAGAGCCAATGGAACTAAGACTATCACCCCCTCTCCCGCTTAGGTACTCATCCATATGCAGTAACTGGTGTAAATCACCAGATGTTCTTTCCTTTGGTAGTAAAATATATGATTTAATGTATACATATATTTTTTAAAAAATAGAAATAATTTAAAATCATAAGGATACAATTAAAAATGAAATAATTGGAGCTTCCATTTTTATCTTCAATATTCAGAAAGAACTGTTTGTTGGAAACTTTTTTAACCACATGAAATTCTCTTGAATGCAGTGATTCAAAGTCTTGAATAGTCATACTATATATAAAATCTGCCTTAGTGGAGACCCAATAAAAATAAAAGCAAGCCCTTTTTATTAACATTTTACTTAACTTGTTTTGAATGAAGCAGGCATGCATCAAGAAAATTTCCTTTAAAAATGATCAAGTAGTAAATAAAATTTGAATGTTTGGTGTAATTTTCACTTACATGCTTTGCAGACCTGTTTCATGCAACATTCTGGGATGATGGACAATGTTCCCTATGTTAAGTATAGTAGCTACTAGCTACATAGAGCTATTGAGCATTTAAAACAACTGAGAGGCCGGGTGCAGTGGCTCTGGCCTGTAATCCCAGCACTTTGGGAGGCTGAGGCAGGCGGATCACAAGGTCAGGAGATCGAGATCATCCTGGCCAACATGGTAAAACCCCATCGCTACTAAAAATACAAAAATTAGCTGGGTGTGGTGGCACGTGCCTGTAGTCCCAGCTACTCTGGAGGCTGAGGCAGGAGAATCACTTGAACCCAGGAAGTGGAGGCTGCAGTGAGCCGTGATCACGCCACTGCACTCCAGCCTGGGCAACAGAGTGAAACTCTGTCTCAAGAACAACAACAACAACAACAAAAACAAAACCATAACTGAGAAAATGAATTTTTCACTTTGTTTAATTTTAATTAATTTAAATTTAACAGCCACACTATTTTTACAATTTTGTAGTTATGCTCATTATAATTAAATGTTCATTTTCTTTTGCCACTCTTCCTCCAAAAGACTCAAAGGTCCCTAAGGACCTGTAATGCCTTATACATTTTTTTGACATAGAATAGATTATCTTTCTTCCTCTCTTTCCTCTCTCTCTCTCTCTGTTACTTTCTCTATATATATTTCTGAATGTTTATAAGCATTTACTGACAGTCTTCTCATTTCTTTCTTCTTTTTTTTTAATGCAATTAACTGAATACTTAGAAAATACAAATTACTATAATAAGTTCTGTGAGGAATTTATGACACGTTTCCTGATTTGGAGTTTAAGGTTTAGTGTTCTGCTACTGGCATGTACCAGGTTGAGAGGCACAGAGTTTCCATACTTGAGTACTACTTATGTGAAGTCACAGCTTGTATCAATAACTTAAAATTGATCATTAGAGAAATTCAAATCAAAACCACAATGAGATATCATCTCACACCAGTCAGAATGGCCATTATTAAAATGTCAAAAAATAACATGCCGGCAAGGTTGTGGAGAAAAAAGTATGCTTATACACTGTTGATAGGAGTGTAGATTAGTTCAACCATTGCAGAAAGCAGTATGGCAACTCCGCAAAGAGCTAAAAGCAGAGCTACTATTCCACCCAGCAATCCCATTACTGGGTACATATACCTACAGTACTAGAAATTTTTCTACTGTAGGTCAGGTGCAGTGGCTCACGCCTGTAATCCCAGTACTTTGGGCAGCTGAGGTGGGTGGAGTGCTTGAGTCCAGGAGCTTAAGACCAGTCTGGGTAACATGGTGAAACCCTCATCTCTACTAAAAATTTTTTAAAAAATTAGCTGGGTGTGGTGGTGCAAGCCTGTAGTCCCAATTACTGAGAAAGCTGAGGTGGGAGAATTACCTGAGCTCAGGAGTTTGAGGCTGCAGTGAGCCGTGATCATGCCACTGCACTCCAGCCTGAACAACTGGAGTGAAACCCTGTCTAAAAAAAAAAAAAAAAAAAAAAAAAAAGACATCATTCTATCATAAAGATACATTCACATGTATGTGAATGGTCATTGCAGCGCTATTTACAATAGCAAGGATATGGAATCAACCTAGATGCCCATCAATGACAGATTGGATAAAGAAGGAGTGGTACATATGTACTGCGGAATATGCAGCCATAGAAAAAGAACAAGATCATGTCTTTTGTGGGAACATGGATGGAGCTGGAGGCCCTTATCCTTAGCAAACTAACACAGGAAAAGGAAACCAAATACCGCATGTTCTCACTTACAAGTTGGGAGCTAAATAATAAAAACAATGAACACAAAGAAGGAAACAACAGACACGGGGGTCTACTTTGGGGGGAGGGTGGAGGAGGGAGAGGAGCAGAAAAGATAACTATTGGGTACAATGCTTAGTACCTGGGTGACGAAATAATCTGTACAAGTCCCCGTGACACGTGTTTGCCTATGTAACAAATCTTCACATGTACCCCGAACCTAAAATAAAAGTAAAAAGGAAAAACAATGAATTAAAAAAATTTGTGGGCTGTATCAATAACTTTTGTTCAGTGATTTCACCCTCAAAAATTCAAAAGATAATGGAACATTCCTTGGTATTTAATAACTTAAGAATTTAAGTCTGCATAATGCAAATTCTATAAAAAAAGTAAATTAAATATAAGTTCTGAGCTCTTATCCCATTGACTATGGATCCCGTTGGCATTTATACTTAATACACTATTAAAATAACTTCACACTGGTGATGTACTGAGTGACAGTTTGACAGCTCAAAATTCTGATGGGACATGCACCTCTCTTGTACAACTAGGTTTAAAGCTCTGTTTTGCATATTTACAAGCTTGGGACATAGTGAAACTTACAGCAGGGATCTAAAATGTAATCGCAGTTGAGAAACATGAATCCTCTCTTTCCATGGAATTTAATTAAACATTTCCATTATTTTTGTTTCTAACTCACCTGTCAAGGTGTGAATTAAGGTAAGCACAGTAATAAAATCTGAAATGAAATAAACAATCAGAATTTTTAAATCAGGTGGTCACAATTAAGTAGACATTGATAAAAATGTGTACCAAATAGATGCTTGGTGTTTTAAAATGAACATTTTTTTAAAAAAAGCATTTAAAACATTTTTTTTGGTCAACATTCATCACTGGAATTGGGTCCCAACAGTGAAATACATGGCTTGCCTATATATACACTAGTATCTGTCCATGTATCAGTATAAAAGCACAATGATGAATGGGAAAACATTTTTAAAAAAGAATTTAAAATATAATGAACCTGAAAAAATGTCATTGAATCTAAAGAGAAGTATTCCACTTTTGTGGGACCTCATCTTTAAATGTTGGGTTTTTCTTTAAAACATACAGCCTTAGGACCTGTTATATGATAATGAGAAGAAGCAAAAAAATTTGACTGCAGCGTACCTGAACTTGTTTTAATGGAGGTTTTGTGGGCATATTTTACAGAATGAATCATCCAGACAACATTGAGGGAATTAATTTTTGCCTCACACAGCTCCAGGTACTTAGAAAGTGGTCAGTAAATATTGGTTGAATCAATAACAGTACGCAATTTCATGTTAGGGCTACTGCTATCAGCACCTGGCATAATCCTCTCTATTCTCTTCACTATGTAGTTAAGCCATCAAACCTTTAGATTGTGTCATTATTGATGGTGAATAGGAAGTGAAATGATTAAGCCTCCCTACCCTCAAAGAATGTTGTCTTACTTGGCTCAATTATTGATGAACAGTATCCTGTGAGCTTCCCCGTTATTTGTTAATGCTACCACAGAGACTAAATTGATATAAAGTATTAATTACAGTTTTAAAAATTAACCTAAGAAAATAATTTTTAAGGAAAGTTTTTCTTGTTTGAAACATCAAGTTTGTATAGTAATACTTGATTTTGTAACGTTGAGTCTCAACGTGTACCTCTCATATTTGTAAGAAGCCAGAGAGAAGGATTCTGGAAACTTCCATGGAAACAGTGGTACTGCCCATGACTGGGTTACACATCTGGGGGAAAGGAGAATTGAGAAGATTATATTTAACACAGAAGTTGTTTGGAATATATATATATATATATATATTTGTTGTTGTTGTTGTTTGTTGTTGTTTTGTTTTGTTTTGTTTTTTGAGATGGAGTCTCGCTCTTGTTGCCCAGGCTGGAGTGCAATGGTGTGATCTCAGCTCACTGCAACCTCCCCGCCTTCTGGGTTCAAGCGATTCTTCTACCTCAGCCTTCCGAATAGCTGGGATTACACGCATGCACTACCACACCCGGCTAATTTTTTTGTATTATTAGTAGAGATGGTGTTTCATGCCTGTAATCCCAGCACTTTGGGAGGCCGAGGCAGGCAGATCACCTGAGGTCAGGAATATTTCAAATTATAGGAAAAACTACCAGAGACAGGTCAATGGAATATTTATATCATTGAAAACATGTTTTCAACAGGTGCAGTTTTGGTATCATTTGTCTCAACATTCAAATCTCTCAGTTTTTACAAGAACGTCTCTAGATGGAAACTTGCAAAAGCAAGGCAAAATAATCAGATTCTCTGAATCTCAGTGGAGCCACGCAAAAATTGATCTCATTGCAGAAGCGGGAGAATCTACTCTACCTTTTCAGGTAAGCACATACGAAATTAATACAACTCAACAGAAGACACTTATTTAATGCTAATCCTTTCAGATAACAATATAACACACATAGCTCATACCTTTTCAGGTGAGCACATATGAAATTAATACAATGCAACAGAAGACACTTATTTAATGCTAATCCTTTCAGATAACAAAATAACACACACAGCTCATGAATTTATTCAACATTAATGAAGCAAACACATTCAGAGATCAAACACATGATCTGTGATGAGTAGAGAGGTTGTTTTGACTATGCACTTAAGACATGTGTAGAATAGTAGCAAAAATGGAGATAAGAAATGAATAAGATGGCAGAGAGAAGAGTAACTTAAAATCATTTCTAAGTGAAGACATTGGATTATATGATGTAGTGAAAAAAAGTCTGACGTGGGCTGTAATATTTTAATCCTATTGCCTCACTTTCTGCTGCCTGGTAACATTGAGATTGTTATCCACCTTTGGGAACTGGAGGACATTATACAAAGTGAAATAAGCCAGGCACAGAAGGACAAATATGGCAAGTTCTCACTCATGTGTGGGAACTAAAAAGTTGATCTCATGGAGGTAGAGAGGAGAATGATGGTTACTAGAGGCTGAGAAAGGTGGGGAGGAGGAGGTTAGGAAGGGAGGTTTGTTAATAGTTAAAAAATGTAGTTAGTTAGATAGAAGAAATAAGCTGTAGTGTTTGATAGCACAGTAGGGCAATTATAACAAGTTATTGTGTATTTCAAAATATTTAGGGGATAAGATTTGGAGCGTTCCCAACACAAAGAAATGAGAAGTGTGTGAGGAGATGGTATCCCAATTACCTTTATTTGATAGTGACACATTATATGCATGTATCAAAATATCACATTTACCCCATAAATATGTACAACTACTATGTATTAATAAAATATAATAATAAAAGAAGGCAATTGTATCTTGTCAAATGGGTGTTCTAATTTCTACCTTCCTGTATATAAGTCTTCTGGATGACATTTGAAAAGAGCTATTTTGGAAACTAGATTGGATGGAGTGGAATATGGTGGAAAGCACACTGTTTTGGAGTCAGTGGTCTGAGTTTTAGTCTCTGCTCTGCTCATTGGTTGCTAAGTGACTGTGTAAATATTGTCTTTGTGCATCAAATTTCCTAATGTGTGAAAACCAGTGATGATAAAAGCAATACTCCAGGGGAGTCTGAATATTAAAGATAATATAGCTAAAATGGCAGCCATGAACATGGGCTCTGGAAACTTGGGTTCAAGTTAAAGGGTTGGGGGTGGTGGCTCATGCCTGTAATCCCAGCGCTTTGGGAGGCTGAGGCGGGTGGATCACGAGATCAGGAGATCGAGACCATCCTGAGTAACACGGTGAAACCCCACCTCTACAAAAAATACAAAAAATTAGCCGGGCATGGTGGCACGTGCTTGTAGTCCCAGCTACTCTGGAGGCTGAGGCAGGTGAAGCACTTGAACCTGGGAGGTGGAAGTTGCAGTGAGCCGACATGGCGCCACTGCACTGCAGCCTGGGCAACAGAGTGAGACTCCATCTTAAAAAAACAAAAACAAAAAAGTGTATGATTATAGGGAAGTTACCGAAGCCCTCTATGCCTCTTTCATTAGTGGGGTGTGAGGATAATAGTTGGGGATTTAAGGTCATCTCATCCTCATTTCTGAACAAATTGAGATAAATATAGAGGTTAAACAGGTAGAGAATACATATTTTGGAGCAGATGGCTTTAGAATGTAGAGTCACTTATTTAAAATAATGCTTGATCTTAGAATAAATAGAATTACCCAGAGGACAATTGACTGTGCTGGAGAAATATAGAGCTCATACTCTAGGCGAAGTCTCTTACCTTTAGCCAGAGATAATATCAGTGTGCATGCCTCCTGAGGACAGGCTGGCTCCCAATGGTGGTTGTTGAATGGGAGAAGAGGATGAATCGAGCTCCCCCAGGTTACTCTTCTAACTTCACAGTCAGGTAAATCTTCCTCCTCCCACGGAGTGAGGGGTAAGTAACAGCAATGTTACTACAGTGAACCACCTCCCCATGAAAGCAGGAAGACTAGGGCATAAGCATCAACTGTAATCAATTACTGTTCTCTACTTTATACAGTTATTGTGAGGATTATATGGTGTATACTTGTAAAGCACATGGAAGCAAATCCGGCACAAACACAGAATTCAGCTGTTTTTATTGCTGTAGTTATTCCTTGGATATTGTCTGGAAATAGTAGACACTCAATAAATCTTAGTGTTCTCTGTTTTATAAAGGGAATTCCCGCTTGATCAGAACTCTAGGCTTGATCATTAAAGGCTTCTTTACTCAGTGAAGGTCCCCAACGTTCCTTCTCAAAGATCAATTTATTCTATTCTCATATTTAATGGACAAAGACATCATGAATACTAGCAGCTCTTAATTGGGAAGCATTTGACACAAAGGCTGGTCATGGAATCATTTTGGTGTCAATCTCCATTGCAAGGAGCAGGGCAATGAAATCAGAACAATTTGATCTTTTGCCTCCTGCATTTATATTCTATAGAAAATTGTTTTCATTCGGTTTGCTTTTAGTTAGAATGAAACTCACCAAGAAGATCGTTCAGAGTTTGTCATTAATTGACATATTGAGAAGAAAATAGAATGTCCTTTCTAGCAGTAAGTAATTTAGAAATATGAGTTGAAACACATGCCATTTCTGTCTACAGCTGGAAGCTCTCATGGACCCATCAGCATTACTGAAGAGTTTCAGTGAATGCAATTTTTGTTTTCTCTTTAATGTTCTCCTTTTTGGATATAGTAATGGTTTTGCTTTGCAGTGCAAATGGAGACTATCCCTTATTATCTGGGGGCATATTAACTAGTTTGTAGATGGGCAGTGGTTTGGTTAGATTCTGTGATTTGGCTGCAATGGATGTGTGAGGGTTTCTAACCCAGCCCTGCTCCTCCCTCTCCCTTCATCCCCCTGCTGGTGGCTCAGCACCTTGTGTTGCTTTTTCTCTCCAATCAGCCTCAATGCTGAGTTCTTTCGAGGCCTCGGTCACATTGAATTCACCCCAGAGAAGCTAAGACTTTTCCTCTGTGCCTCCCCACTTAATCTGCCTATGAGTTGGCTACAGCACACATTTATTTTGGAAACTACAGATGAGTAAAAGAAAAATAAGAAAAAAACATCCCCTCACATTTCACTCTCAAGAAGCCCATGACAGCCCTATAATATCCAATCAGCAATTTAGAAAATTAAGTTTGGAAAGCAATAAGCTTTTTAAAAATGAGTTTAGAGGCAAAACCCAAGCTGCCCTGAACCACTATGAGGCCTTTAGGCAGCTGATTTCATGATAGGTTTGATTAAACAGTGCTGCCCCCAATCTCCCAGAGGGTGTCATGTAATAAACACTCTCGGTGTTATGTTACCATTCTCAGCTCTGAGCTATTCACATTTCAAAACTCATCTGGCCCCAAAGACTTTAGATAAGGAACTGTGGACTTGCATTGATGTTCTGCTGTGAATCAGTCTGGATTTTATACATACACAATATATAAAAATAGATACACTTGCACAGATACATACATGGTAATATTTAATCCATGAGTATTGCATATATTTACTATTAAATATTTCTAACTAGTAGTTAAAACAGAGAGAAACAAATACCTAAATACAGCTCAGGATTAACTAATGTTAACATTTTGTTTGCTTATAATGTTAAAGTTTGTTTGCTTATGAAGATGCAACTTTTGTCTTCCTTGTATCTCTCTCCATCCCATTTCTTATCCTCTGCAGAAAAAAAAAGATGCTAATATTATGCTGGCTTTAACCTGATTTCTCTGAGTGTATTTTTAAAGATATGAAAATATACATGAGGATTCTAGCTAGGTACAGTTCTACTTTGTTCTTTTATCGACAACAAATGAAAAAGATATTCTACCTACAAATAGTTAATCTAGCTTTTTAAATATTCAAATATTTAAAGTTTGTCTTCTTGGAAATAGGCTAGGATTTAAGATTAGTAGCCTGAATCATTTAAGGGTGACCTTAGTCATTGTCTAGCTTTCAGTTCCGCGTGACTAAGCTCTGAACATATTTATACAGTACAGTGTAATCCAGTCCAAATATTGGAAAGAAGAAAGACATCAAATCACGTGACCTCTGTGTTCCCTTTTAGCCATGAAATTCTGATTCAGTGTGGTTCTTTTGATGTCAATTGTAGACAATATAACAGAATACAAATTGCTTTGGGTTTCATAGCAAATAAGCACCCCTAGTTAGGTAGGGCATTTGCTCTTCCTGCTGGCAAAGAATTAGGTTTACTGTTTTCTCTGTAAGAACAGCAAATTAATGACATTTCAATATTCCCTCTATTTCTTGTGAGAGTTTATTGGAAAAATTTAGGCCAAAGAGTTAATAGTATTTTTTAAATCTGTTTTAACTTGGCCTGCTCACTTGCTATGTTCAGCTTTTCACACAAATAGATTCTTTTAATATTTCTTTTCCCCCCAACTGTTGTGCTGTTTTAGTATCTCAAGGTGGCACTTTTTCTGAGTAGTCCATTGATTTCAAGTTGCTCTACTTTCTTCGAGCTTCCCATTAAAATGTAATTGTGTCATATTTTAGATTTCATTTTGAAATGAACCTTTTGTGAAATTTCACACAATGATGGATACCATGTTCTCTCTTTATCGGAGTCAATGATATAAATCAATAACAATTTCCTGACATTATTTGACGATTCAGTGAAGGGTAAGATTCATAACACAAAAGTAAAAGGTGATCGAGTCTCCGTAAAGTTGCTGTGTCCTTGGCCTGCTTAATCTAGAGCTGCATGAAATCTTGTTTCTCCAGACAGTCCTATTCTGCGGCATCCACTAAAGCCCAGTTATCTCTTTATTTCATTAGAGAGATGCAGGATAGTATAATCATTAATGGCTCAGCTTACATATTTTTCTTACTTGACATGTGACATTCAACCAATTACTTCTATTCTCTAATCTTCTGTTTCTTTCACCTTAAAATAAGACGAAAATAGCATCATCTTCACAGGATTAAAACAAGTGAATGTGACTGGCATATAGTAAGTGCTAAATAAAAGGTGGCTGCTGCTCTTATTATTGATACCATCATCATTCTTCAAAAATTAATATATTCCTACTACTCTCTACTCCTTCTTACTATATCTCTATTTTCTCTTGGATTCATATTCATTTTTTGCTCCTGTTATTTTTTTTGAAAACAAGATTTCTATGTTAATTGCGTATTTGTCTGGAAAAGCACCTGAGTTTTGCACTTGTAAAAAGTAATCACTTGATTATGAACATTTATGAATTTTTATGGTTCCTAAAAGCAAGAAATTATTTTGTTCATAGAAGGAATAATGTAATTGAATAAAACAAAAATCAACAAGATCCCAAAAAATAGTTTTAGAAGAGTGAGTCATCTAATTCAATTTAAAATGTAAATTATTCAATTACCTTGAGAATCTTATCAAATGAGGTTTTCACTCTTCCTCCATCTGTGGTTGAAACAGCTCTTCTGAGTGACCTCTTTCTCACTTACTGATTACCAATTGATGCTGACTGTAGTTCCGAAAAGGAATTGGTCACAACATTCTATATTTATATATATATATATATATGTATATATATACACACACACACATATATATACACACACACATGTATATGTGTCTATGTGTGTATATATATACACACATATATATGTGTGTGTGTGTATATATATGTATATACACGTATATATGTATATGTGTATATACATATATATATCATAATATATGATATATATATACACATATGTATATATATATCATATATACATATATGTGTATATATATATCAGTTTGGTTATATATATACATATATACACATATATACACATATATACATATATACACGTATATATGTATATATATGTATATATCATAATATATGATATATACATATATGTGATATATATCATATATATGTATATTTACACATATATGTGATATATATCATATATACATATATGTGTATATATATCAGTTTGGTTATGTATATACATATATACACATATATACACATACATATATATACATATATACACATATATACATATATATACATATATATGTATATGTATATGTATATATCAGTTTGGTTAAAACCAGCAATAAAAAATAGGAACAGCCAAGGTGATTTTGAAACCATGAGATGGTCATTATTTACAGGTGTAACAGACATTTTTTGAAGGAAGTAATTGCTTGTATTTTAAAATTCGTATGATTTTAATTAATGGTAGAATTACAATTTCTAATTGTATAATTATGAATTTAACTATGTAGAAGTAAGCAAGCAAAATATAGATGACGTAATATTATTTTTATTTGGCTTTTGAAGTTGGATTTATCCTTCCATTTTAATATGAATATCTAAAGGAACCTGGTGGGTCCCTTCAGGTAAAATAATGTAACCACATTTTAAAGACTACCTCAGGATTTTACTTCACCTCATCCCAGGGCCCATGCATTCCATTCAAATAATGTGAGCGTGTACCTCTTTAGGAGCATAGAGAAGTGCCTCAAACTGTCGTGTTTTTTTTCTCCAGTTTTCTCTGAGTAGCACAGACCTTCAAATATGATGGTCAACAAATGCTTGTCTAATGAGTCTGAAGAATTAAACATCTATTTTAATTGACATCAATGCAAGATGTATTATAATAATGAATATAGAAAAACTCTTTCAAAAGTTAAGCTGTCCAAAAAAATCACAGTCACTTAATGGTATTAAACACAATATATTTCTAAAGTACAATACTTGTGTATATTTTACCAAGATCCTTCTTCAAAACCTATGTTATTTTCTGCCTCTGGAATGAAGGCTAAATTTCTTAGTTTAAGATTCTACAGAAATCATCTCTAATCAGAATCTTAAAAAAATATTATGTACATCACATTAAAATATCAAAAATTGCAAATAAAGCAACAGTCCCTGCTGACCACCCTCATCACCCACCGTAGATTTTATCTTGAGTATCTTTAGATACCAGTTTATTTTTACTTCCAGTCCATTTTCTATTTACTTAATATGTATAAATGTACTACATATACTTGGAAATCTAAACCATTGTATGTTTTCAGCCTAAGTAATATTATACTATAATATTTTTCTGTAACTTAATTTTTTTACTCCAAAACACATGTTTAATTTCTTTCCGTAATGACACATGGCAATAGATATTATTTTTAACTGGTATAGTATTTCTCACTATTGATTGATTCATTCACATGTAAGTTCTTTCCTGTCATTTGTCATCAAAACCAGCACTGAAATAAACATTCCTGCACAAGCCTTCATGTGTATACCTTTGAGTGTCTCACTAAGATAAATGCCAAGAAATTAACTCAATTTTTATAGTCTATGCAATTTTTCTTTTTAACAAATGCTATCTAGTTTCTCTCCAATTGAGCTGTACCAACTCATGGAATTTTCCTCTCCATCTATTATCTGATTAATTTGTTGTTCTCTTAAAATCTTATACTCCGTTAACACCCATCAACATTTTCTAAACACACCATACACTTTCTCATCTCTGTGTTTTTGCTGTGATTGCTGCCTCAGTTTCTCGAGGTAAAATGTTTTGCCCAACAAAATTTGGTATCATGGAGGCTTACTATTACTTCTCCACCAAATCTTTTCCCAAACTCTCATTATTGGCAGAAATAATGAAGTGTCTTCTTTGAGTCTCCTAGTATCTTATACTTATTTCTTATACAGCATTTATGATGTAGGGTAGTGAATGTATCATACAAAGTGTAGGAGAGGAAAAGTAATACCGTTTCCTCACTCATCACAAGGGACATGGCTGGAACCCCTATAACAAAAGAGAGGTTAAAAAGAAAAAAAATAACAAATTTATTAACATTTTATGTGACATAGGGGCGTTCAAAAACAAAGGCCTGAAGACCAGGGAAAACTCTCTATGTTTATGCTTAAGTTCAACAATGAATGGACAATCATGAAGAAATACAAATGGAGAGAAAGAATATGATCTCATTGTAAAAACTTGGAGAGAACTCAGCAAAGATCTTTATGGGCCTCTCTGTGTAGTGTTTCTTTCATCCAGGTATAGATAGGGTAGGACACCAGTTAAATGAGGTTCTTATGACCTATTTTGAGGAGAAGTAAGCCAGATAATTCCTTTATGGCTGGCTCTCACAAAGGAAAGAGAGGGGAAGGCAGAGAGGGACTCCAAGGTGCTATATTTTGGGACAGCATGTTCTGACTCCAAGGTGTTGTATTTTGAGATAGCATGTTCTGAGCCCTGGCACAAGTAAATTTAATGATCCTTGAGACTGGAGACCCTCCTTGATAGGATAGAAATGTACCTTCTGTCTGTGTCCTGGACTGGTGGTCCACTATGCAGGTTCATAAGATTCCTGGCATAAATTACTTCTTCCTTTCCCTCCTTTCTCTCTCTCTCTTTTTTTCTTCTTGGAATAACAACATAATATGAGTAATTAACAAGAAAGAAAACAAATTATATCAGTCATTATTCAGCGTTAGAATAAACTAAAATTAAATAGATGTCTCTGAGTGCTTCAGCATATGAATATTATCAACCACTGTATGTGGTTATTGATGTGTGCTTTACTACAGTGAGTATGTTTCTGTGTATGTATATAATATATATTATGTTTGTATGAATGTATATAATATTTGAATATTTTAATATGGAAATAAATCATTGCCTTCAGCACACTGATTACAAATCAATTCATATCTCAATTAAATTGAGTTGTAAGTCACACAGTTGATTACCCCAAAGAGCTCATTATAAATGCATATGACTCTTAATGGCTCCAATGAGAAGAGAGCCCTTCACTCGTGATGAATATTACCACTTTAATTGAAACAAGGTTACCTTTGGCATTAAGGTACATAAGACACTGTCAAAGCAGTTATGGTTTTATAAATTTAAATTAGGATGTTCTGGTCAGAACAGTTTTCTAAAATTAGATTGGAGAATGGGACAGATGTAAATAGGGTTCCTCTACACAAAGAAATATGATTGTAAGACATTACTTTTGTGATGTGTTTTTAACAGTTTTATCTTTCTGTAATTATAGTTAATTTTGGAAGCTACTGTTTTGTCATCAAATGCTACCGTTGCTCTAGATGACATCAGTGTGTCCCAGGAATGTGAAATTTCCTATAAATCACTACCAAGGACCAGTACACAAAGCAAGTGTAAGTTTTTCCTTGTCGTTGTTGCTGTTTTAAACATTGAATTAAGCTCTTCTCAGTATCAAAATATAAAATGTATTAGAGTCACGAATACCTAATACAGGGTGTGGATTATATCACCTGTTCTTGAAACCTAAAATATATATATATATATATTTTAAAAGGTAAACATCTGGTCTAGTCCTTAGGCCTCTCTTCCAGTAATATGGAAAATATTCTATGCTTGCAGCTGAAATTATTGCATCCAAATATTTTAATTATAAATATTATGAAAAAATTATAATTATTTTGCATATTTTAAATACACTTTTATAAATATTCACTTCTCCATTAATTTTATTCAGAACTTCAAATGAGCATGTAATAATATTCATATTTCAGGATCACCCAGGAGTTCAAAAAAAGCAAAAAGGTTGTGTTTGGGAAAATGATGTAAGGCCAACCAAAATTTAAAACTGGACCTTAAAATTCTGTGTTTCTATTCAAAATTTAATATTTTCAAATCACAGATGGAGTTTGTCTAATTCTTTGACTAAATTTTTTGGAGAGAATATCAATTACAGGCCAGAAATGTTGCCATAAAAATGGATCTCATATAGTCAACTATGTATTTTAAAACCTAATCATTATTTAGATTCTGGGATCATGTACACATTGAAAGAATTTACACTATACCTTCAGTTACTTTCTCTTTCTAGTACTAATTGATGTTTCTCTCTGACCACTCCTATCCTCAGATCTCAATGAATCTGACAATATTAAAAATGTTTTCTGAAAAGTGTCACACTTTATTTTTCTTAATCTGTATCTATGGAAAAGATTTGCATATGAAAATCAGACATACTGTATATTCCTAAGTTATATTTACTTAAACAACATATTTAGTGAGTGCAACGGTTGTATTCTTACAGGAGCTGAATGGACTAATCAAGAAAAATTTGGGTCACATGATTCTGGATTGAGACGATTAAAGAACTTTTAATTAAAGGTCCTTTATTAAAGATATTTTTCATTCGAGAGAGTGTATATTTCTGGGTGCTAACTTATATTGGGTTAACGTGTATTTACTTTGTTCAGAATGTGTATCCTGCATGCATAATAGACCATTCTAAGCTCTGCGCATGTGTTCATGCAAGTGTGTGTGTGTGTGCATGTGTGCGCGTGTCTGCCTGTGTGTCTGCATATGTGTGTGTGCATGCCTGTGTGTCCGTGTGTGTGCATGCATGTGTGCATGTGTGTGTGCGTGTGCATGCGTGTGTGCATGCTTGTCTGTGCACATGTGTGTATGATTCTGATAGACACCGAGGAGTGCAGAGCAGCAGATTTAATGATTCATTTAAAGATTCATGAGTTTGGCCAGGCGCGGTGGCTCACACCTGCAATCCTAGCACTTTGGGAGGCTGAGCCGGGCGGATCACTTGAGGTCAGGAGTTCAAGACCTGCCTGGCCAACATGGTGAAACCCTGTCTCTACTAAAAATACAAAAAAATTAGCCAGGGCATGGTGGCGGGCACCTGTAGTCCCAGCTACTCGGGAGGCTGAGGCAGGAGAATGGCGTGAACCCAGGAGGCGGAGCTTGCAGTGAGCCGAGATCGCGCCACTGCACTCAAGCCTGGGTGACAGAGTAAGATTCCTCTCAAAAAAAAAAAAAAAAAAAAAAGATTCACGAGTTTTTAAGGGTTAAACAGGATTACCTTATTTTTGTTGTTTAATTAAAGATTTTCTTTCTCCTAATTAAATACCACATCACCAGAATCATAATAGCTGAAAAGCATTAAAGTTGACATTGAAGAGCATTCTCTTGTAATGTAGTATTTGGAGGTATAGGGGCAGAAAGGTGTGACAAAAACCTTTCCTCACCCATCATAAGGGTCACAGCTGACACTCCGAGAATGAAAGACAGTTTAATGAGAGAAAAGCATAACAAATTTGTTTATCAAAGTTTTACTTGACACAAGAGCCTTCAGAAATGAAGATGCAAAGACCCAGAGAAAAGCATGTGCTTTATTTTATTTTTTCGTTTTTATTTGTTTTTCAGCCCCTTTTCCTATTTAGAAAACTGTGTATTTTTCTGCTTAGTTTTGGTGAAGAACAAACAGCCATTTTGAAATGTGATCGGACAAAAGGGTATGATCCAATGGTAACAGACTGAGCAGGGAAACTTAGCAAAGCCTCTGTGTTCAGAGTCTCCTTGACTCCTTTGTGTAGAATTTCTTCACCCCTGGGAACAGGAAAGGACCCCTCTAGAATGAGGATCTTGTGACCTAATTTCAGGCAAGATAAGCCAGATAATTTCTTTATGACCAGCGCTCACAAAGAAAGGTCAAGGAAGATCAGAGTGACCTTGCTCCTGGGGTACCTCCCAATCTCCTTCAGTTCAAAGTACTTTGGGGCAGCCTTTCCTGAGCTCTTACCGAGGCAAAAGTGTGGTTCAAGGTTTTAAATCATTACTAAAGTTAACCTTAGCAAAAGTTTTTGAGACACTTGATCTTGCTTACGGAGAATTCTTTTCTTAAATTCACTCAGGATTCATGGATATGTGCATCCATCTGAACACCAGATCAGTTGGATAGATAATATATCTAATTAGGACAAATTACATGAATGATTCCTGAAAGATCAATGGATGTACACAAAGGAAAAAAAGGCGTTTCTTATTGTTTTTGCAAATATGTCCAGTAGACAATTATAGGATCTCATTTGTGGAGTTCAGTATTAGTAATGGGCAGAAATTTATGGAGAGAAACTGAAAGGAATATTTAAAAACGTGTCATGCTCCATTGACAGTAAATTGTTATATGTATGGAGCAGAATGGCCAAAGGTTTACCCAGACTACCCAGACCCTGTACAGGACTTGAAGTTTTGAAATCTTTAATAGGCATACAAATGGCTGCACCACTTCAAAGCAATCTTAGAGCTGTAGTTTTCTGCTCACAGTCCGCGTGATGAAAATCGCAAGTGCTACTTTGATTTGGCCTTTAATCAAGCTTCTTCTCCTTCAGAATATTTAAAAGCTACTGTTGATGAAATAATTTTACATTCTGTTTATTTGTTAAAGGGAGAGAGCCTGTTTTACGCTCTTAATCTCAATTTTGAAGCCAGATTTGTGCCTGGTGAGGATGCAGGTTGTATTTCATCCAGGAAGATACGCGATTTTCCAACTGAGTGCCCAAAGGGAGCACATGAAACTAATTGCTGTGAGTGCATTACTGACTCCTTCAGCAGATATTTATATGTACATATTTACTCTCTGAATGTAAAGTGCACACTACTCAAGTGAGCATTGTATGATGAAGACAGTCAGAACAGAGACCTCTGCATGATGGAAATGACTTGCCGGTGAGAACAAACCAGATTCTCTTTAAACTAGAGGCGATGAATGAAAACGTCCTGCTAACTTTCAGTTTTGCCCTGTTGGAGAATAACATTTGAAATATATGCAGGATAGCGCTCAAAACACAAGAGCAAGGATGTATCTAGCCAGTCATAGAAAAATAAGTAACACATGACACCACTTATATGAGGTATCCATGTAGTCATATTTGTAGAATTAGAGTAAAATTGTGGTAACCAGGTTCTGGGAGGAGAGGAAGTGGAAAATTACTAATCAACAGGCATACATTTTCAGTCAAACAAGATGAATAAGCTCTAGACATCTGCTGTATAACATGGTATCTAAAGTCAATGACAATGTATTGTACACTTAAAAATGTGTTGTGGGGGTAGATCTGGCTGGAGGCAGTGGCTCAAGCCTGTAATCCCAGCACTTTGGGAGGCTGAGGCAGGTGGATCACTTGAGGCCAGGAGTTCAAGACCAGCCTGGCCAACATCACAAAACCCCATCTCTACTAAAAATATAAGAATTATCAGGGCATGGTGGCACACACCTGTAATCCCAGCTACTCAGGAGGTGCAGGTTGCAGTGAGCTGAGATCACACCACTGCATTACAGCCTGGGTGACAGAGAGAGACCCTGTCTGCCACCCCCCCATAAAAAAGAGGGTAGATCTTATATTTTCTTATCACAATATATGTATTATAAACATTTATGTATTAAATTATTTTTAACATCATAGTATTCTTATTATCGTAAGCAGTTGCTATTTCAGTACAACTAGCAGTAGAAGACTTTATACTGCTTACAAATGTTATTTCAAATGATAGTGTATCAATAAATAGTTCTATGGTCATAAAACTATAGATCCTGCCTAGTTCTATATATTTTTCCACCTTTAAGAGTCTCCTTTCAGTTTGTCCTTTTCCAGGGCAATGCCTCCATTCTTTCTGCATTCTACTTAAATGATTCTAAAACTATCCTAGCATCCCTGAAAAAGTAATACAGAAGAAGAAAAAAAAAGAAGGTTGTCTGTTGGTGGATAAGCTTTTCCAAAAGTATTTTAATAACTGTGCTATTGAACACAATAAAAAAAAGGCAAGAGGAAAGGCAAGAGAAGCATCCCATTTTATTGATTACCCATACCCGAGGTGAAAACCAAGGTGGTTTTGAGTCAAGACAGTGGAGGAACACAGACATTTTCCAGAAGTGTGGTGGCGCAAAGAGTTGGAGAGACTCTTTCCTCTGCATTCAAAACATACATGAGAATGACGAGAAAAATCAGGGCCATTGCTGATTGCTAATACATTGGCAAGCAGCCATGCTGCGACCCACAAAAAACCTTATGAGCATCTTTTCTATACCAAGAGATTTGGTAAGAAGAAAGTGTGATCATTTCCCTCGAGAAACATAATCTATTACAGAGAGCTCAGAAATAAATCTAAACATAAAAGACCAAATAAGTTTTGACAAAGGCACCAAGAGGACACAGTAGGGAAAAAGTAGTCTCGTCAATAAATGGTGCCAGAAAATCTGGTCGTTCTCATGCGAAAGAATGAAATTGGACCTTTGTCTTACACCGTACACTTAAATAAATTCAAAATGTAAGAAAGTCCTAAATTTAAGACCTGAAATCATTAAACTCCTAGAAGAGAACTTAGGGGAAAAACTCCTTGACATTAGAGTTGGCAATGATTTTTTAATATGACACCAAATGCTCTGGCTACAAAAGCAGAAATAAATAATGGGATTACCTCAAACTAAAAAGCTTCTGCACAGTAAAGGAAACACTCAGCAGAATAAAATAGCAACCTGCATATCGGGAAAAATATTTGCAAACCATATATCTGATAAGGGGTTAATATTCAAAATTTATGAAGATTTTATACAACTCAGAAATAGATAAATAGATAAAAAATGGGCAAAGGCCCTGAATAGACATTTCTCCACAGAAGACATAAAAATAATCAACTGGTATATGAACAGATATTCCACATTTCATTGGCATTAATCATCAGGGAAATACAAATCCAAAACTCTTTTAGATACCTCCTCATATCAATTAGGATAGCTATAATAAAAAAAAGCGTAACACATTTTAGTAAGAGTGTGGAGAAAAGAGTACTCATACTGTTGGTGCAAATGTGAACTGTGCAGCCATTATGGAATATGGTATGGAGGTTTCTAAAAAAATTAGCAATAAAAGTACCCTATGATTTAGCAATCTCTCTTTTGGGTATATACCCAGAAAAAATGAAATTACCACTTCATAAAGCTGTCTGCACTCCCATGATCGCTGCAGGATTATTCTTGATAGCCAAGATATGAAAACAACCTAAGTGTCTGTTGATGTACAGATAGATAAACTGTGGTATCTAAAAAACAGTGGAATATTATTCAGCCTTAAAAAAAGAGAGTCTGCCATTTTTCACATCCTAGGTGAATCTGGAGGAAATTATGCTATGTGAAATAAGCCAAACACAAGAAGGAAAATATTGCATGATCTCAATTATGTGTGGCATCTAAAAATTATATACAGATATAGAGAATGAAACAGTGGTTACCAGAGGCAGGGGCCAAGGGAAGGAAATGGAGATATGTAGCTCGGAGGATATGATGTAACAGATATGGAGGAGAAATGTGTCTAGAGATGTAATGTACAACGTGAGGACTACAGTTAATAACACTTGAGGACTACAGTTAATAACAGATTTGAGATTTGAGATTTGATAAATGAGTAAGTTTTAGCTACTCTTGCCACAAAAAAAGAAAAAAAAGGGCAATTATGTGAGATAATGGATAATTTGCCTCACTGTAATAACCATTTTACTATCTGTATGTATCACATAACCTTATGTTGTATATCTTTAATATACATAATAAAATTTGTTTTAAAAATTAAGAAAAGAAGCTTAGTCTATTAGGTAAGAAATGTATCGATTTAATAGTGTTGTAATGATAACTGGAATAGAGATGTAAACAAGTAGCTATTTTAACTCTAGGAAGTTGGAGAATATATTCAATAGAAAGTAGGTAAGTCCTCAGCAGCAATTTTATTTTATTTCATTATTATTATACTTTAGGAATTTCTTAAGATGTTTTCTAGTTTTCTTGCTGTGTAAGAAGAGTGTCTATTGCAAATTCTGCCAGGGATTAACAGTTCTAGGCCTGTCTCTGATATACATTAAGACTGTTACCAAATGTACATGGTTTAAGAACCTTACCTATATAGTCTTTTAATCAGCAAAATAAATATAAGAGGTACTATTTTCCTCATTTTACGAACTTTCTTGTCATTTAGTTTCTTATCAGTTAGAATTCCATTTTAAACACAGTCTGCCTCCAAAACCTACATTTTTTTTTTTTTTTTTTTTTTTTTTTTTGAGACAGAGTCTGTTGCCCAGGCTGGAGTGCAGTGGTGCGATCTGGGCTCACTGCCAGCTCTGCCTCCCGGGTTCACGCCATTCTCCTGCCTCAGCCTCCCGAGTAGCTGGGACAGCAGGCGCCCGCCATCATGCCTGGCTAATTTTTTTTTTGTATTTTTTTAGTAGAGACGGGGTTTCACCGTGTTAGCCAGGATGGTCTCTATCTCCTGACCTCGTAATCCGTCCGCCTCAGCCTCCCAAAGTGCTGGGATTACAGGTGTGAGCCACCGCACCCGGCCCAAAACCTACGTTCTTAACTGCAAATCGTATAGCCTTTCTATCCTTTTAAGGTCATCATTACATTGAGAATGATGTTTTTAGAAAATGTGAAAAGTTCCCTACATGAGCAGTTTAAGCAATGGGAAGTTTGAAGCCAATGATCAAAACTTCACTTTTGGAGGAGAAACGATGCCCTTAGTCTCTAATATGTCAAATGGTCACTTAGTAAATGCTGTCGAGAAGTTTAAGGAATGAATGTCTTTAAAAAATAATACTTAATACTTTCTCCTTAGTAATTATTTCTTTAATCACAGTACCTTTTATAATCTGAAATGTATTAAATTGCTTTTAATTCTTATAGTGCTTTTCGGGGACCTAAAAGATAATTTTTTAGACATAAAAGGAAAATAAAAGATCACTATTTGGATAAGGGACCCACCCTCATAGGGAATTGAATTAGAAAATTAGCAAACGACCTCCAGTTCTCTAAAGTCTTATTTTGAGGGGTTTTTTTTTTTGCCTGCTTTTTTGAAAAAACTAATTTTTATACTGTGAATCTGTTTATTCATAGAAATGCTCATTCTTCATCCCATTTTTGTGAATCCTTTCATTAAAGATTCTGGCAATGAGTGGAGGTGAGGTAAAGACACAGTGAAGAATACAGAGAAGTAGGAGTCTTTTTTTTTTCTTGTCTTCTTTGCAGCAAAAAGGTTTGAAGGAAGCATGCAAAATTTAGGCTGCGATTCTAATGTTGAACAAATGAGCATTATCACTTCTCTTACAGAGACCTTAACTGCTTGAAAAAACAGGGGTTTCTTATAAGGAGGAAAAGGCAATGCCACCCTCAGGATTTCTATTTATGAACTTAAATCCTCCTAAAAAGGACCATTGCTATTCTTGAATTTCAAACATTTAATATTTTAATGCTATTTATTTTAATTTTTCTCACTTTCACAACCATCTTTAACACAATTTACTTTCTTTTTTACATGAGACTGATTATGACCTACTTCAAACGGGTTATTAAGTTTGCTAAAAATTTAGGTCTTCAGTGCCTTGAAATATTTTCAGATTTTGTAGAAAAAAATAGCAAACATAAATTGCAACCAATTTTGGTAAATGAGAGAACAAGTTATTGGATTTGTTCAAGAACTGTTTGGGATACATAGAGGTTAGGAAGTTTTGCACAATTTTGATAGCCTTGGATAATTTAATCGAATGTTTCCATACTTATTTATATTATGATATAAAAGTGCAGTTACTTAAAATGTAACCCAGGTGTACAGGTTTTCAAGGAGTCTCTCTCTCTCTGCCAGTTAAAACACCACACACTGACTATGATGTTAAATTATCTCTGATTTTTATTTATGATAACTGAAGGGCTGAAAAACCTACATAGCATGACAAATACAACATATCTCAACAAAACTTCTCTGGACCTTCAGAAACTCTAAGGGACAGGCTGCAGTGTGAATCACTGTTGGATGTAATTTTTGCCTGGACGTAGCGAAATTACAGTGTATCAGAAAAGCTCAATGCCAGAGTGGATTTTAGACCTGGGATCATGTTGCCATTTATGAGGAACTAGACAAATACTCTGTATGTTTTCATTTAAGGGAATGTTTAACATGATCTGCACATCTTAGCTCTCAAGTCAAACTTGGCATCAGGACAAACCCTAAAAGAAGGCAGAAGAGGAGTGAGCTCCAGAGAGCAGAGCCAGTACCTAGGTGTCTTCCCATAGTTCCAGTGTTCTGAAAAGTCCATTTCTCCTGGACGGGTTATTTGATGTTGAGGCCAATCAAAATGCTACCTCATCATTTTTGAAAGCTTATCTTTATTTTTTTTTAGATCAAAATTGTTACTCTGAATTGTTTCTTTAGGATAGATCATAAAAAGGGAAATTTGGGGTTTGAGTTTTTTGTAGTTGTTGTTTTGTTTTGTTTTTGAAACAGGGTCTTGCTCTGTTGCCCAGGCTGGGGTGCAGTGGTGCGATCTTGGCTCACTGCAACCTCTGCTTCCCGGATTCAAGTGATTCTCCTGCCTCAGCCTCCGTAGTGGCTAGACTACAGGTGAGCACCACCATGCCCAGCTAATTTTTGTATTTTTAGTGGAGATGGGGTTTTGCCATGTTGGCCAGGCTGGTCTCGAACTCCTGACCTCAGGTGATCCACTTGCCTTGGCCTCCTGAAGTGCTGAGATTACAGGCATGAGCTGCCATGCCTGGCCTAAATTGTCATTTAATGACATTCAACACATTTTGCCAAATGTTTCCCCAAAACATTATGCTAATAAACAATCATATCAACAAAGTAAAACTGTGGCAGTGTCCCTGTGTTTGAAGTCCATTTTGAAATTTACTTTCACTTTTCATGATTATGCAAATACTATTTATAAGTTCCTATTTTTGTGAACAAATACTTTGTTTCCTCAAGACTAAAATAAATAATGCTACTTTATGTAGTGCTTTCTTTCATTCCAAGAGATAATGTGTATACTGGAAAATGAAGATATTATGTGTCAAATAGTATAAATGGTACATTTTCTCACACCTACATTGTATTAACAGGACATATATAAACTATTTTGTTCTGGCTGTGCTATGTAATGCAGGCAAGAAAGCCAAAATTTACTTAAGCAGCTCTGTAAGTTGTAAAGACATTTTAATATTTCCAAACAACATTTAGTGAGCACTATAATTTATTTCTGTCTAAAACCTATTTAGTCCAAAGTGCATGTACTAATTTTATGAAAAAAATTCTAAACAATTTCCTATATTCTACTTTTCTGTCTACTCATGAGAAAAAAAACATGTAAGTCTCTACTGAGTAGTTGAATTCAATGAAACCTTAGCCAAGGTTGAATAGTACAAGGAAAAGGAGTGATTTATTATTTATTTATTTATTCAATCTTAGATGCTGATTATATATTTTCCTCAAACTAGTATATCTGCTAAATACAGAAATACGTGCATTAGACACTGGCATTTCCACAGCAGAGATGCATAATAGAGACAAAGTCATTTTATGTGTGTTGATACTTTGCAAGCCATGTGTCTTATGTACTCAGTATTGACCAAGAATAATTGCATTACTCTGCACTGAGACTTATGTTTTCTTTTATTACATAAATGCATTAAGAGAAGGCTTGAATTTCCTATAGCAACTCTCTGCTCTATATGTTTTGAGATGTGTGTGTGTGTGTGTGCGCGTGTCAGTCTTTGAATTAGGACTACTTTTTTCAGTGTATTTTCTGAAAAATGTTTCTGAGTAGGCCTTTTTGGCTAGATTGGAGATACTTCATCTTAATTATAATATTAAAGGATTTCTATGATGTGTCTCTCTGTATAATTACAAATTACTTTTAATTTTGTAAGGTCTAGAAAAATGAGCTGCTGTTTTCTATGTTCTATCTTATATTCTTTTTCCATAGCCCTGAATACAAGGAAAAAAAGTCTGAAAATATACCTACACTTGCTAATTATTGAGTATCTTCCCCTTTTATTAAATGCATATTGGCAAATAAGTCTCTGTAGGGAAAAAAAAGGCTATCTAGTTATTTTTCCTTAGTAAACTGGATTTCCATTCTCTTCTCATTGTCCTCAAGTTTAAAATCTAGACAACTATTTTCTATTCAGACAAACCCCTCTAGACAGATGTCATTGTGAAAGACCCTAATGGGAGGTTGTTTCTGGTGAAGGCTCATTATTTCTGTGGCATGAAATCAAGAAGTGGATAAAACGTCCATTCACCCTCATTTATGGAAGTCACTGATCTCCGATAAAGAAAAGTGAAAACTATTTCTATAGTCAGGTAAAATCTGATAAATAACCCATGCTATTTTGATCAATCTTTGCTGCAGATAATCATGTTGTTAAATTAGGAGAATTCAGGATAGTAGTGAAAATAAGTGATTCTTCTTCCGCCATTGAAAATTCTATTGAGAATAAAAGTCAGGCATTTAACAAGAAAGCCTTTTTCTATAATTATTTAAGATTAAGTTTCAGTACATTAGATTATTAGTGGTGACTGTGGAGAGAGTGGATTTTTTTTCCATGTCATACTTTGAGCTCGGCTGGGATATTATTTTTTTTGACAAGATCATTGTTCTTCTTCACTCTTAAAATTGTGTTAGAAGTATTACTGCCTTTCCTTTTCTTTTTGTTGCTCATCTGCTGAAACTATTCAGTTCTTCTCTTTTCTCACATGCCACTACTCTTGTTCATTTTGTTTCCATTTTCAGGTTAGCAATGTGTGTGATAGGTAAAAAGGGGGTGTAAAGAGCCTTCCCCACCTAACACTAAGTGTTCCAAGCATCCAAGCAATCGACGTCTCCCTGCCTTGCAGAAACACACCACTGTAGGGAGTGAAATGTACACTGCTTCTGATGTGATATAATTATCTCTTTGGGTTATAGGTTTAAAGACACCTAAAAGACCACATAATAATTTAGTTAATTTATGTAGTATAAATACTCACATGCTTACTTTTAAGCACTTACTTTATAGCTGACAGTGTTTGAAGTAAATTTGCATGCACAAACTAATTTATAGCTCTGTAAAATAAGGCATAAAGAGGATTAATATTAGGGCCCTGCTTCCTAGCTGGGGAGAGACTGACCCTTATAATGAGTGAATAAATTATGTACTATTTTTAGAAGGGATGTATGCTGTAGAAAAAAAAATGAGGCAAGGAAAGGGCAATGGGGGAAGGCAAGGGAACTTTGCAATTTCCAAGAGAGTGGTCATAGTACATCTCAGTTACAAGGTGGCATTGTAACAAAGACTTGAGAAGGTGAGGAAACAAGCTTTGAGATATCTCAAAAGAAAAAAAAAAGAGTGTTCTAAGCAGAAAGAAGGAACTAAGGGATTGGGACAGGAATACATCTGGTGAATTTGAACAATAGCAAGGGGACCAATGTGGCTGGAAGAGGTTGATTATAGAGAACAATTATAGGATAATAAGGCTGAGGAAGAGCAGCCCACCTAGAGCAATGGTTCCCAACATTGGCTGTGTGTGAGAGACACTCAGAGTTCTTTGCAGCAACATGGATTGAGTTGGAGGCCAGAATCCTAAGCAAATTAACAGAAACGGAAACCAAATACCACATGTTCTCACTCGTAAGTGGGAACTAAAACATTGAGTTCACATGGACATAAATATGGACACAATAGACAATGGACTACTGGAGGGTGGAGAGGTGGGTGAGTTTCAAAACTACCTATTGGGTACTGTGCTCACTACCTGGGTTATGGGATCTGTACTCCAAACCTCAGCATCGTGCACATTGCCATGTAACAAATTTGCACATGTATTCACTATATCTAAAATAAAAGTCGAAATAAAAAGTCTTGAGGCAGGGCTAATTAAATCACAATCTCTAGGGTAGAATCCTGGCATTCACAGTTTTTAAATTATGTGCAGCCAAGGTTGAGGACCATTTCAGCCGAGGCCTTATGGGTGATTGTAAGGACACTAGCTTTTAAATGAGACTGGGAGCATTTTGAACAGAAGACTTGCAAGATCTGACTTGCCACAATCACTGTGTTTGCTACATTGAAAAGAGATAGAAGGGGGTTATTGATGCCCATCGTCAATGACCACCTGTAACAAGATTGGGTTTATTGATAGTTGCTAAGCAAGGAAAATAGCCTACTAGGAGAAACTGGGACGTGGCTTAACAAGAGGAACTTGTTCTAGGATTTGGACTTGTGTTGGATCATTTAGAGAAGGGCTCAAGGAAGCAAGAATTTTCTTTTGATTGGATGTTTTCAAGAAATAGGATAATTCTGTAATTGTATATCTGAACAAATTTTATTTAGGAGGTGAGAGAAATTGAACTAAAGTTATAATTGGTTAAAATACAATACTCATGTCAGTCAGGAAAGGGGAATGAATATTTGAGGACTTTCGAGTTTACACTGTGATCTTTTTTTGTCTGTGTTCAGAAATGAATAGAGTGGCCTTCTTTTTGTGTGGTTTTATTTCTCAGTCTACGGAGTGACCTTGTTTAATGTTGTTGATATGTGCAAATCTTTATGTTCAACGGAAGATCACTACAGCTCAGCTGTTATTGTAAGTTCAGGTACTAGCAACACCAAAGTCTAGACGACATCACCAGCAAACTGCCAACTGTTGGCCAGTGTCAGAAATGGAAGCAGAAAGAGCAGTTGGGGAGTATTCCAAGGACTGAATAAGGAAATGTTGGTGACTTGAGCTAGGTAGGGAGAGAGCAGTAGAGATGGTCAGAAGTGGGCAGATTCTGGATCTATTCTGAAGGTAGGTAGAAGTGAAAAGCTTTGATAGAAATGAATAAATAATATAAAGATAATAAAGCAAATCAAAGAAATCAAACATTGATTCTTCAAAAAGATTGGTAAAATTGACAAACCTTTAACGAAATGAGCCTAGGGAGAGAGAGAAAGGGAGAGAGACAGAGAGAGGGATAGACAGAGAGAGAAGATTCAAATTACTATAATCAGAAATAAAAGTGGGGACATTACTTTCAATTCTACATAAATAAAAAAGATTATAAGATTAGAGTACCATATACAAGTACATGCCACAAAATTGGATAACTTAAGTATAATAAACAGATTCCTAGAAATGTAAAACCTACCAAGATTAAAGCACAAAGAAATAGAAAATCTGAATGGACCTACAACTAGCAAAGAGATTTGATGAGTAATAAAAGATTTGCCAACAAAGTAAAGCACTGGAACTGTCCCATTAGTGTCAGTGGTGAAGTTTGCCAAGTATGTAAAAAAGAACTAACAACAATCCTCTCAAATTTTTCCAAAAAATTGAAGACAAGGAATATTTTCTAACTTATTCAATGAGGCCAGCATTACCCTGAGACTCAAGCCAGACAAAGAGACTGCAAAAAAAACTATGAACCTATAGCCTTTATGGTCATTTATGCAAAATCCTCAATAAAATATTAGCAAACTTATTTCAGAAGCATATTAAAAAGATTATACAACATGACCAAGTGGGATTTTTTTCCTGGAATGCAGGAATGGTTCAACCTAGGAATATCTGTCTATGTAATGCACCACATTAACAGAACGAAGGAAAGAAAAAAACACGTGATCACCTCAATTGATGCAGAAAAAAACATTTGATACAATTCAATATTTAATTCAGGATAAAAATACTCAACAAACCAGGAATAAAAGGAAACCACCTCAACATAATAAAAGCCATGTATGAAAAACTCACAGCTACATTATACTCATTGGTGAAAGACTAAAAGCTTTTCTTCTAAGATCAGGAATAAGGAAAGGATGTCCATCCATATCCATGTTTGCCACTTCTATTCGTAGTACTAGCAAAAGCAATTAGTTTAAAACATAACAAAAAATAAAATAATAGGAATAAAGAAAATGAAATAAAAGTCATACAAATTGGAAACAAAGAAAGAATTTTTATATGTAAATATCCCTGTAAGTTCTACAAAAAACCCTGTTAGAACTAAAAAATGAATTCAACAAAATGTAAAGTTAAAATACAAAAATTGGTTGCATTTCTTTACATTAGCAATGAACCATCCAAAAAGGAAATTAAAAAACCAATTCTCTTGCAATAACATAAAAAAGAATAAAAGTCTTTAGGAATTAAGATGGTGAAAGACTTGTACAATAAAAAATAAAAAAGATTTCTGAAATAAGTTTTTAAAAATATAGGTAATGAAAAGATATTCCATGTTCATAGATCAGAAGACGTAATATTCTTAAGATGTCAGTATCACTCAAAGTGATCTACAGATTCAATATAATCCCTATTAAAATATCAGTCACATTTTTTAGCTGAAATAGAAAGTAAGTTCATATTGAATCTCAAAGAACCCCAAATAGACAAAATAATTCTGAAAAAGAGGAACAAAGTTGGAGGACACACACACCCTGATTTCAAAACTTATTACAAAACTACAGTAAACAAAACAGTATGGTACTGCCAAAAAGACCAATGTATAGATCAGTGAAATAGATTACAGAGTCCAGAAATAAATCCTCACATATATGAACAAGTGATTTTTTTTTTTTTTTTGGCAAAGGTACCAACACCATTCAATTGGTAAAATCCAGTATTTTCAATATATGCTGCTGGGAAAACTAGATATCAACTTGCAAAAGTATGAAGTTGGACCCTTACCTAACTTCATATTCAAAAACTAACTCAAAATCAATCCATAAACTAAATATAAGACCTAAAACTATAAAACTCTTAGAAGAAAATATAGGACAGAAACCTTATGATGCTGTGTCTGTCAATGATTTAATGGATGACACCAAAGACACAGGCAACAAAATAAAAAAATAGACAAATCGGACTTTATGAGAGCTTTAAAATTTTTTGCATCCTAAAACACTATCAACAGAGTAAAAAGGCAACCCCAAGAAGGGGAGAAACTTTTTGCAAACTATATATCTGATAAGGGGTTGATATCCACAATATAGGAGAGAACTTCTAAAACTCAATAATAGACCAACAGCTCAATTCAAAAATAGACAAAATATTTTAATGGACATTTCTCCAAAGAAGACAAAATATTTTAATGGACATTTCTCCAATAAGCATGTGAAAAGATGTCCAACATCACCAACATTAGGGAAATGCAAATCAAAACAATGAGATACCACATTGCATCCTTTAGATTACTACCCAAAAATAATAAAAACCCAAAACAAAACCAAACAAAAAACCAATCCAGAAGTGAACAAGTGTTGGTGAGGATGTGGAAATCAGAACTCTTGTGCACTGTTAAGGAATGTAAAATGGCATAGCTACTTTGGAAGAGGAAAGCAATTCTTCAAAAAAATTAAAAATATAATTACCATATGATTCGGCAATTCCAGTTTTGGGTATATACTCAAAATAATTAAAAGCAAGATCTCAAAGAGATATTTGCACACTCGTGTTCATAGAAACATTATTCACAATAGCTAAAACCTGAAAGTAACCCAATTATTCATTGACTGATGAGTGGATCAGAAAAATGTGGTGAATGCATACAATGGAATGTTATTTAGTCATAACAAAGAAAGAAATTCTGACATACACTACAAAGTGAATAAAACTTGAGGACATGGCCAGGTGCGGTTACTCACACCTGTAATCCTAGCACTTTGGGAGGCTGAGGTAGGTGGATCACCTGAGGTCAGGAGTTTGAGACCAACATGGCCAACATGGTGAAATCCCATCTCTACTAAAAATACAAAAATTAGCTGGGAGTGGTGATGTGCATCTGTAATCCCAGCTACTCAGGAGGCTGAGGCAGGAGAATTGCTTGAACCTGGGAAGAGGAGGTTGTAGTGACCTGAAATCGCTCGTGCCACTGCACTCCAGCCTGGGCAATAGAGCAAAACTCTGTCCAAAGAGATAAGTAAATAAATGAAAAAAAAAAAAAAAAAAACTTGAGGACATACTGCTCAGTGAAATAAGCCAGTCACAAAAAGAAGTAATGATATGATTAGACTTATCTGAGGTATAGTGAATAGCCTAAATCTTAGAGACAGAAAGTAGAATGGTAGATTCCTGGGCCTGAGGGAAGAAAGGAGTGGATAATTCTTGTGTAATAGGTACAGATGTCAGTTTTGTGAGATGAAAAGAGTTTTGGACATGGATGTTGGTGATGGTTGTGCAACAATATGAAAGCACTTAATACTCCTAAGTTGTGCACTTAAAATGGTTTAGATAATAATACATTTTATGTTATGTGTATTTTATCACAATAAAGAAAAAGTAGGGGAAAAAGCAAATAAGAAGAGGGCTTGATATACCACTGCTGGTTTAAAGATGTAAGGAGCCACATGAAAAGATACGACAGGTGGGCTTAAGGAGATGAAAGAAATCCTCAGCAGACAGGCAGCAATAAAACAAGGATCTCAGTCTTGTAGCCACAAGAAACTGAATTCTGCCAGCTATCTAAATGAGAATAAGCCAGGAAGTAGTTTTCCGCCCCCTAGCCTCCAGATAGAGCCATCGTACCTTGTACTTTTATTACTACCTTTTGAGACCCTAAGCAGACAGCCATGCCATGCCATCCTAGACCTCTGACCTACAGAAACTAAGAGATAATAAATGAGTGTTGCAAGTCCCTAGGTTTGTGGTTGTTTGTTACATAGCAATAGAAAACTAATAGAAACTAAAATAAAACAAATGCCCTGGGTATCAATAGAAAACAAATGCACTGGCAGTTACTTTCTTTCAACACTCTAAAGATAACATTCCTTTTCCTTCTGGTTTCCATTGCATCTATTAAAGAGGTCTAATAATTATTCTTTGAAGGTGATTTTTGCTTTTTTTTTCCAGCTGCTTTTAACATTTTTCTCTCTGGCACAGATTTTTGGCAGTTTGGCTAGGGTGTGCCTATGTGGGTTTTCTTTGTATTTGTTCTTTTGTGCTCACAGGGATCCTTGAAATATGGCTTTATATTCTTTTCAGTTTTGAAATTTATTAGACAGATTTTTCAAATATTTCTTCAGTTCCTGGAAATACTGTATGCCCCACAATGAGTTCTGAAAGGAGGCCAACATTATTTCAACAAATGACCAACAATATAATTGTTAAGAGGGAATGGGAAGTAGTGATAAAATAACTTACAACATCAGGCATACATAGTCATGAAATAAGATGGAACTATCAAGCCAGGCTCAGTGGCTCACACCTGTAATCTCAGCACTTTGAGAGGCTGAGGCAGGAGGATCGCTTAAGCCCAGAGTTCCAGACCAGTCTGGGCAACATGGCAAAACCTCATCTCTGCAAAAAATACAAAAATTAGCTGGGCATGGTGGCACATGCCTGTAGTCCCAGCTACTCAGAGGCTGAGATGAAAGGATCTCTTGAGCCTGGGAGGTTGAGGCTGCAGTGAGCCGTAATCATGCCACTGCATCCAGCCTGGGCAACACAGCGAGACCCCATCTCAAAAAAACAAAGAAAAGAAAAATGGAATTATTAAATTGTGCTACAAGACATGGGAATATTAATGCAATTGCACTTGATTTGGGTTGTAAAAATGGGTAGCGTTAATATAAATAATTCCTTATATCCTGGAGAGCAGGTTATCTTGGGTAATAAGAGACCCCTGTGAATTTTAAGCAAGCAACTTGAGTTTTTGCTTAAAATATTCATATTTTGGCTCTTTAGGTAATTGAGCTTTTGTCAAGAAGTATAAAACATTTGAGATCATTAGCCTAGTCTGGGGAAAAAATATATATATATATACACACACATATATATAATGCAAAGACAATATAAATAAACATTTAACATGACAGAAAAAAGTCACGTTATTTTAAAAATACATCACTGATTTCTGCCTACCCCCAGAGAAAAAATAGAAGGGTCTTTTACGAATCATACATTTTGTTCATCTATATTACTATAGTATACTGTTAATGTGATTATCTAAAAAAATTATATTATTTGTCTAATAACAACCCACCTCATATCACCATAGCACTAACAATCTTCTCATAAATGTAAGCATAGTAGTGGATACTGTTATTAACATGAGCTGACTAATACAATTTCACATTTCAAACGCAATTGTGGGTGCTCCTTAGACACCCTGATGTGCCTAAGTTATATTTACTTTTAAACATAAACATAAAGAAAATAAACATAGGTTATTTGTAAGACTATAAAAATTTAGTATGAATTAATACGCAGTTATTGATTGTATTTTTGTAATATTTTTCATAGCCTATTGAGTCCTCTTTAAGGACTCTCGAGTTACAAGAGTTCCTGGTGAGACTCATTTATCCAGTAACAACAAAACGTTCTCTTCTTTTTCACTGTCAGTCTTTAGTGCTACTCAAGCAGCCTTGATTTCTTCATTATTCCCAGTTTCTAAAATACAATTTCCATAATGACACTGTCAGTCTATTACCATACACGAGCTGTCTGGACACTTCTATACTTTCTGCTTGTGAACTAGATCCCATCCTTTCTTTACTATTCAATGGTGTCTCTCCAGCAAAGCCCACCACTTTTTCCTTGTCTACTGTGTCTTCCCCATGAGCCTAAATAAACATGCTGTTCAATTCTCTTGACCCCATTTTATATGACAGCTTTCCACCTCATTTCTCAGTTTTCCTTGATAAAGTCTTAGAAAGATGTTGTCAAAAGTTATTCTCTCCTCCAATATTTACTTAAATTCTCTCCATTCAGGCTTTTTCCCCTGTAATCAGGACCCACAAGGGCCTTATATTGTTACATCTAAAAGTCAATTCTTAGCCCTCATCCTGATTTGTACAGTAGTCCACCCTTATCTGCAGTTTTGCCTTCCACAGTCAATCTCAGTCTGAAAATATAAAATGGAAAATTCCAGAAATAAATTCACAAGTTTTAAATTGCACTCCATTCTGAGTAGTGTGATGAGATCCCATGCTGTCCTTATCTGTCCTGCCCAGGATGTGAATCATCCTTTTGTCCAGTGTATTCAGGCGGTCTATGACCCCCCTGCCTGTTAGCCAACTTGATTACCAGATAGAAAAGCAGCGTACATAGTGTTCAGGATAATCCAGAGCTTCGGCCATCTACTAGAGGGTCTTGGAAAATATCTCTTGTAAATAAATGGGGATTACTAAAAGCAATATTTGCAGGTAACCACATTTTCCATTTCCTGAAAACATTTTATTCACTTGGCTTTCAAGATGGCAAATTCCCTAGGTTTTCCTCAACTTCCTTGATTGTTCCTTCTCATCTTTGCTTCTTTTTCTTTCTGGCTCTGACGTCTAGACCTTAGATCTTTTATCTTCACTACTGTAGAAAACTCATCTAGTCTCCAGCTTTAACTGCCGTTGATATGATCGTGTCTCCCAAATTTATATCTCTAGTTTAAACCTCTTCATTGAACTCCAGACTCAGATCTAACTCTCTATTGGACATCTTCCCCTGGATGTTTAATTGGGATCTTAAATTTTTCATACCCACCTGCAAGCTTCTGAGACTTTCCTCCAAACACAGTCTTAGAGTATGCCCGGGGTTAGAAATGACAACACCATTCTTCAGTTGCTACAGGTAAAAACTTTGTACTCATCTTTAACTCCACCCTTTTCCTTATACTCCACATCCAGGCCACAAAGCATAGCTAAATGTGGCTAGAGATGGAAAAACAAAAACAAACAAACAAACAAACAAACAAAAACCCAGTGACACCTGTTCTCACTTTACATTGGGGATTGCTGCCCTAAAGTGTGTTCTTGGTGCTACCCAGCAAGCACATGCATTTTCCCCAGTCCATTCCTTCCCCCGCCCTCCTCAATGAATAACACATTTTTCTTCCGTCTTCTTTGACAGCTGTCTTCCACTTCCCTATTCCTAGCCTCAACTGATGATCTGACATACTATTTCACTGAAAAAATAGAAACAACCAGAAAAGAACTTTTAGAAGTTCCAGCACCACTTCTACCCACTTGTAAAGTCAGTCTTTTCTCCTGTACCCGAAGTAAACTGTCCGTGTTTCTTTTATGTAGAACCCCTCTCTATTTGCCTGTTCAACAGCATTACTCCTGAAAGTTCTTCTGTCTACCAGTCTTTTCTATAAGAAAGAAAAAAAATGTTTTTCCTCTCACATCTTAAAAATATCTTCTCTTGATCTAATTTCTCCTTCCTGCTAACATACCATTTTTCTCTCATTTCCTTTACATTTTCCTCCTTTCTTTTATATTACTCAAAAGAATTCACTGTATTCACTTTCTTTAAACTTTCTCTTCTGAATCTCTTTTTAACTCAGTCCAGTGAGGCTCTGGCTGTCACCATTCAACAGAAACTCTTCTTATCCAAGCTACCAGTGACCTAGATCCGGTGACCTATTCTCAATCTTCATTTGACACAGATGGTATCACCCTCCTCCTTCAAATACTTAAACTTGACTTGGCTCCCATGGCATGGGGCACCACTCTTTGTTTTTTTTTTCTCCTATTTTTATGCCTTCTTTTTGTCACTTTGATAATTTTCTAATTTATATCTCCAGCCTAACCTCCTCATGTGAACTCTGGATTCATACATACAGCTCTTGACCTGACATGATCACTTGAATACCTAATAGGAACAGCAAGTGCAACATGTCCAAAATTGAGATTCTGTTTCCCTCAACCACCTCCAAACCTGCCTCCCCACAGTCTTCCGCACTTCATAAATGGTACCTCCATTGTTCCAAATGCTTAGGTTAAAGACTTTGAAATCATTAACTTCTGTTTTTCTCATACTGCAACTTTGATATCAATTAATCCTGTCATGTCTGCTTTCAAAGTATCTCCAAAATGGCTTATTTTTTTCTTCATTGCTACCACCCTGAATTAGTCTGTTTTCACACTGCTCTAAAGAACGGCCTGAGGCTGGGTAATTTATAAAGGAAAGAAGTTTAATTGACTCACAGTTCTGCATGGCTTGGGAGGCCTCCGGAAACTTACAATCATGGCAGAAGGTGAAGGAGAAGCAAGGCACGTCTTATATGGTGGCAGGAGAGAGAGAGAATGAAAGGAGAAGCACAGCTTTTAAACCATCAGCTCTCATGAGAATTCACTCACTATAACAAGAACAGCATGGGGGGAAATCACCCCCATGATCCAATCTTGTCCCCCCAGGTCCCTCCCTCAACACGTGAGAATTACAATTCAAGATGAGATTTTGGTGGGAACACAGAGCCAAACCATATCACACCTTGACCTCGAATTCTCATTTCTTGTCTGGATTTTTGCAGTATTCTTCCCCTTCCTTTTTTGTCCTCCACTCTCTTCAGTAAAGTCAGATGTTGTCACATCTCTGCTTAAAACATCCCAATTGGTTCCCATCTCATTCAAAATCATAGCCAAAAAAATTGAAGTGACTGTCTAATATAATATCTTATTATTCTACCCTCACTCGTTGTCCTTGTGACACCCTGGTCTCTGAATACATCTGAAACATGAGAAGCATGCTATGGCCTCAAGGCTTTGTCCCTGTGATTCCCTTAGTGGTGGGTGTCCTTTACCGGCATAGCTGCACAACTTGCTTCCTCACCTACCTCCTTCAGCCATTTACCTAGTTGCCAACTTTTCTATAAAGTCTTCCTTGATCATTGATAAAATTACAGCCCTTTGCTCTAACATTTTCAATATTCTTCCTTATTTTATTTTTTATTAGCCCTTTTACCATTACTTATTTATCTTGTGTTTTTATTGTTGTCTCCACTAATGTCCACACCCCCCTGGCTTTCATATGTAAAATCCATGAGGACAGAGGTTTTCTTTCTTTTCCCTGCTGTGCTCTTAGACTTTATACTTGTGCAGACATATAGCATGTATTTGCTAAGTTTTTGTCGAATGAATGAATAATGAATGAATGAGCACATAGTGGTTTTTACTCTCTCATGATTGCTTACTTGCTTATGAATTTCCCACACTAGAGTCTAAGCTTTCCTTTTTTCTTTTTTTGAGACAGAGTCTCTGTCGCCCAGGCTGTAGTGCAGTGGCATGATCTCGGCTCACTGCAAAGTGGTAGTATACATAGATATTTAACATAGCGTCAAGTATTGTGAAGGATCTAAAATTTTACCTGACTGATAAGGAAACAAGTTAGCCTGCCACTGTTTCATGGATGCTGACACAAGAGGTGAGATTCCTGTGTCACAGACAGATGACTTTATTACTAATGGTATAGCAAATGTTGTGAGCAACGTGTTTGCATTGGTTCTTCTTGCTCCCCATGTGCCCTGAGAAAGGGACCAACAGAGAGGTGCCCAGGTAGATAGATGTACACATGAAGCAGGCTTGTATCACCGCTAAAGAGGCCTAAACTTATGGAACTAAAATCTTTTATGATGGGCTGCAAATAAACTTGTCTGACCTTTTCTTTAGAAGGAGACATTATCTTTATTCTACAGGATAATAACTTGCCTTCTGTTGTAGAGGGAGTCACTCTCTGTCTTTCATAGCTCTACTATTTAAATATCCTTGAAAGGATAACCTGGAACAAAGGGGCAGTTAATGGCCCTGCTCATAACCTGTGCAGAAGCATAAGAGACCCATGAGGAATTGTCTACCAATAATATCTGCATTGTCTAGATCTCAGGAGACCCTTTAAGCCATGGGTAGAATAGTGTAGTTAATTATTCTCATTCCAAATACAATAATGATTTCATTATTTATGTATTGGAATTTTTAAAAGAGTTAATTATTTCTATTCATTTATATAGACAGATTTAAAATAATTTTATGGTACTTTTGCAAACATTCCCTTACTATTGTATATTTTATTTTAAATAATTAATGACTATTAACTATTGATGAAGTCTAGAGTTTAATTGCTTCAACCTTATGATAACTTCAAACACATAACCATTAGAATGCATGGAAAAGCCTGAAACTCAAAAGAATTACAACGTTACAGAACCTGTTCCAAAATAGAGAATAGAGTATTCATGAATTTGGAGTTTATAGCAAACGCTTAATCAAAGAAAGGACAACCTCTATGAACCTAAGCCAACATACTAGAATACTCAATTAACTTTTGTCCTCCTTCATGCAACTTTCAGCAGGGGCACAAAATCTAGAGGAAAAAAAAAATCTTTGAAGGAACAAGAAGAGTCAACGTGGTGGACTTAACAGCAATTATTATTGTGTGGCGTAACACCTATTTCCAGAATGTGCCCCGTGGTCATACATGTTTTGATTTTGTATCATCTTCCATTAAAAACACATAGCATAATGCTTGGTATAGAATAGCTGTTTAAAAATGTTATAATTATTAATGATTTAACTTAATAGAAGCTGTATAACTTTTAAGAGGATAGGCTTTGCCATCAGGTTTGGGTTAGAATCGTGACAATAATAATGAGCACTGAAAAATTACATGTCACTCCTCTTTCAACCTCATATTTCTTATATCTAAAATAAGGACACGGGCCAGGTGCAGTGGCTCACGCCTGTAATCTCAGTACTTTGAGAGGCCCAGGCAGGTGGATCACTTGAGGTCAGGAGTTCAAAACCAGCCTGGCCAACATGGCAAAACCCCATCTCTACTAAAAATACAAACAGTAGCTGGGTATGGTGGCAGGCACCTGTAATCCCAGCTACTCAGTAAGCTGAGGCATGAGAATTGCTTGAACCTGGGAGGTGGAGGTTGCAGTGAGCTGAGATCCCACCACTGCACTCCAGCCTGGGGTATAGAGCAAGACTCTGTCTCCAAATAAATAAATAAATAAAATAAAATAAAATAGGGACATGGCCAAGCACTGTGGCTTACCACTTGTAATCCCTGCACTTTGGGAGGCCAAGGCAGGAGGACCCCTGAGCCCTCAGACCAGCGTGGGCAACATGAGGAGACCCCAACTCAACAAAAATTTTTTTTAAAATTATCCAGGTGTGGTGGCATGCACCTGTGTTCCCAGCTACTCAGGAGGCTGAGTCGGAGAACTGCCTGAGCCTGGGAGGTTGAGGCTGCTATGAGCTGAGGTCATGTCACTGCACTCCAGCCTGGGTGACTGAGTGAGACTGTCTCAAAAAAGAATAATAAAATTAAATAGGGACAATAATATTTTCTTTGATATTTCATGAGGATTAAATAAGATGATGTATGTATTAACAGATGTTTTTCACTCTACATTTATGTTCTTTCTGGTTCAGGTCTTTCTGTAAGTCACAATGGCAGCTCTAGGTTTTAACTTTTTAAAATTACTACTCACATGCTCAGCCTTTGTTTTGTTTTTGTTTTATTTTGTTTTTCTCACTCAACATGTGCATCTTGCCTCTGTGGCTAATACCAGAAGGAGTTCAACTGTTCAAAGTTCAACCACATGATGCGTTAGGATGTATTTCCTCCTATGAATGTTTAAATCCTTATGTGAGGCCCAAATTACCAGCTCAGACTTCAGACTTCTTTTTTGTACACTTCATGTTTATTCCTTACCAACAAACCTCGGTAGAATCATCCTGAACCATCAGAGAAGTTCTAAGACAGTGGATCTGAAATAAGAAAGAATCTGATTCTGGGCTTTTTTTTTCCCCCTCCCTGCTTGAGGTTTTTTTTTTTTTTTTTTTTGGCTTCTACATAAATTCGTCTTCTTTTATCTCAATGAAGAGCTCAAAAAAATGACAGGGATGGACCTGTGAGCCAACCCAGCAAGTATCCCCTGACGCCTTTTCTCCAGGGACAACTGCTGTGATGATATTTACATAATTAATAGAGGCCATTTAGGTAATTTTTCTCACAGCAACTAAAAGCTGCTGTAGAATCATTAGCTTTTTAACCTATAGCCATAGTACAGACAGGCATAATTTTTATTAAATAGAAATTTTGTGTCAATGGGCATGCTGTTATGCCTGTAACAGCCCCTAGCACAAAGCTCACTATACACTAAACCCAGAGTAAATGCTACTTGCAATTATTATTGCAAAAATGAGGATTCCAATGATGATAACTGAGAAAGTCAATAATGCTTCAGAAACAGTGAAAAATCCTAGGATCTCAATTTTTAAAACATATCCAGGCTATTTCTCCTTTTCTAACTTAGAAATTTTATATATGTATACATGTGTGTTGACATATACACATATATATATTTATATATTCAATTAATGGCTAACTAGAAGACTAATTTAATTGATTATTACATTTATGATCAATCAAGGGGAGTTTTTAAATCTATAGGAATAAAGAATACTAGAAAAGCATATCTGAATTTTAACAGCATAATTATCTGTTGAAAAATCATTATCTTTGAAGAGTCTTATCTAAGAGGACTACAAAGTCACTGCAATGATTTCTTAAATTTTACTACCATTCGAATATTCACTTATTTCTATAGCAATATCTCCCTGGATAGCAGATAATAAGGTTCCCTTTCCAGGTAGCTATGGGAGATAGATATTATACATTAATAATAACTTGCTTTCTCCCCATATTTACATAACAATAACTCCTAGATCCAGTTCCCTGAATTGTCTGAAATAAGAATCAAAAGCATTTGCTTCCCAGGTATTGAAATGACATCTAGACACTTTGAAAACCCTGGACTCTATGTATATTTATGTGTTGTTTGCATATTATGTACTTATGGAGATAGCTTTTAATCCTGTGAAGACAAATATCCTTTGCATTTTATTTCTAACTTGTATTATTTACTGTTATTATCTTTAATTTTTGAGCAGTATATAATTTTGCTTTACCACAGATTTCTAAACTTTACTTGATAAATCCTTTTTTTGAGGTGGAGTCTCACTCTGTCACCCAGGCTGGAGTGCAGTGGCAGGATCTCAGCTCACTGCAACCTCAGCCTCCCAGATTCAAGCGATTCTCCTGCCTCAGCCTCCCGAGTAGCTGGGACTACAGATGCATGCCACCATGCCCGGCTAATTTTTGTATTTTTAGTAGAGACGGGGTTTCACCATATTGGCCGGTATGGTCTTGATTTCTTGACATCCTGATCAGACCGCCTAGGCCTCCCAAAGTATTGGAATTACATGTGTGAGCCACGGCGCCCAACTCAGAAATCTTTACTCTAAATATAGTAAAGCTTCTTTCATTTCGCTTGTTTCTAATTGTCTTTACATACTGAAGTATAGCTATCTCTTGCATATTAAAGTAGATGTGACATTTTTAAAGTATTTATTTTTAGATATATAGATGTATTTATACATTCCCTTTGATTCTGATAAGATTCAGAACTAGTTTGCTGGCCAAATTTGGGCCAGGAAATTTGATAGAAAGCGAATATGGTTTTGAAATTAGATATTTCATAGAAAGTATAAAAAACTTATAAGTTGTTTGTAATATTATTACCTCACATTCTTCTCCATGTAGAAGAGGCATTTTCAGGATTCAAAATGATATTTTTATCATTAGGTTAAAATGCTCTTACAATTAGGTTAAATTCCCTATAATTTTGTTATTACATTAAAATGCACTTATAATTTTAAATTTTGTAATCTCATTTAGTGATTTAGTTTATACTTTTTTCCCCTAAACTCATTGTTTACTTCCTAATTTATTTTACAAGGGTGTGTCTATGCAGTTTATTCCTATATTCCTTGATAAAAATAGCCAATGGCTAAGAATTTCAGTGTAATCATCATCAATGAAAATGAACTTCATTTTGCGTTGGTCTGTGTAGTAACAGCTGAATGTTCACGCCAAGCAAATTCAGATTATACCTCTTTGCTTTACTTTTTTTTTTCAATCTAATGACAGTTAACACTTATTGTCAACAGTTGCAGAAAGAATATTAGCCTAGGAGTCACAATCTTTGGATTACGATCCCACCCTACAACTTCCTAAATATTTGACCTTGGTTACATTAATAACTTCTCTCAACCTCTCTGTCTTCTTTTGTAAAATAACAACAACAATAATACCTTCCTATATGGCTGTTTGTGAAAGTTAGATATATATATTCCACACAGGGTCTATTTCATAAAGTGTTCAATAACTATCAGCTATATTATTACATTACTAACATTATAATTTCCCTTTCTTTTTCTTTCTTTTCTTCCTTTTTTCCTCTTCATCTTCCAATATATCTCTGTGGAATTTAACTGATTTCTCTGCGTATTTTTCTGAAAAATAGTTCAAATTATTTTCTGCACCAATTAGGCAATGCATATAACACTTTGTGAAATATTAAGCTCTATGAAAATCTGGGGTACACATTGTATTAAATATAGTGTATCTGGGATTCTTCACATATTATATTGTTTAGAAGTAGCAGCTTGTCATGATTTAACATAAAATACCCTGCAGGAACAATGATGCCTCCCCGCTGATGTAGCAGTAGCAGGGAAACTAACATGAGTTTCAGAATGAATTAGGCATACCTTGGCAATTCTATAAGCAATTGGGCTGAATGATGCTGTTTCTCAGAATATTCGGAAAAAAATTGTATTTCTTAAATTGAGAATTCTGCCTTCTCGATCACCAGTATGGAAAGCATAGCTCCATTTTTGCAAATGAGAAAGGATCTTTTTTGTTTTCTGAAATGTGTCCCTCATTGCCCTTCATTTGCATACAGAAGCATAATAAGGTGAATTCTATTTGAGCTCTGCCTTTTCAAAGCGTGGGAGCAGTTTGGAGAGCCAACATAAGAGCCACATTTTTGTTCTTCAGTTTCCAAGTGTGACTTTGAAGCAAACAGCTGTGGTTGGTTTGAAGCAGTTAGTGGTGACCATTTTGACTGGATACGGAGCTCTCAGAGTGAACTTTCTGCTGATTTTGAGCACCAGGCTCCACCTCGGGATCATAGTCTCAACACATCTCAAGGTAAGAAGCAAACAGGGACTCTCCAACCACTGCTATTTACTGTTTAGTTAGACTTCAGAAGAGAAAGGGAAGCTAGTACGGTTCTGTGATAACTACAACAAACAGTCAGATAGTTGAATATTGTCAATTACAGTTATGCTGTCTGCATGGACTGATTCCTTTATGGGTGGTGGTACAGATAGCATATAGATATATTTTTGGCTGAACTAGCTGAAATTACCAATTGTCTTTGGTATCATTTAGCATGAGATGTAGATAGTGGTTCAACATTTATCAGAGCAAATTTGACTAAGAGTCACTGATTGATTGTTTATTGTATAATTTTAATTTCAGTTAGACAATGATCTTGCTCAGTGTAGGGTTAAGAGACAGATGTCTCATTTTAGAATCCAATAGGTTAATGAAGGGTTTGTTTTTTTATCTCAACAGGGCATTTTATGTTCATTCTGAAGAAAAGCAGCAGCTTGTGGCAAGTTGCTAAGCTTCAGAGCCCAACTTTCAGCCAGACAGGACCTGGATGCATACTTTCCTTCTGGTAAATATTAAACAAATATTTAAACAATATTAAACAGTTCACCCTAGTGGTGAAGTGTTTGCAGGCATACCTCTGCACTTATTCATTTATGTGGTTTACTGCTGGTTTTACTCTAAAAATAGTATTGCATTAAACTCATATGATTTTAATTTTACCTAGGAGCGTGTTCTCAGTATATGTTGTTTTCTTTCTTAAGATGAAAGGAGCTCTTTCCCCCCAACCATGGATTATAATTTAATTAAGATTTCTTCCTCTTGTTATGTACTGAGCTCCTTGAGACAAGTTCCCAGCGTTGTGAGAACCACAGAGTGTGTGCCTCAGTAGATAAGCTCTTGCAAATGGACAGCCACAGTTATTGCAGGAAAGAAAAGTGTCTTATGATAACTCATTAAAACTGACTGTTGACTGAGTAGAAAAGTCTAAAGGTTATATATTTAGTCTATTCTATAAATCACTTTCATTTCTTACGTTTACTCTTTTTTAGGTTCTATAACTATGGCCTGTCAGTGGGAGCAGCTGAGCTGCAGCTACATATGGAAAATTCTCATGACTCAACAGTGATTTGGAGAGTATTATACAATCAGGGCAAACAATGGTTGGAGGCAACCATTCAGCTAGGGCGCCTTTTGCAGCCCTTCCATTTGTCACTGGATAAAGTCAGTCTGGGCATTTATGATGGGGTCTCAGCTATTGATGACATCCGATTTGAAAATTGTACTCTCCCTCTTCCTGCTGAGAGCTGTGAAGGACTGGATCATTTCTGGTGTCGCCACACCAGGGCTTGCATAGAAAAGCTTCGGTTATGTGATCTGGTGGATGACTGTGGTGATCGTACTGATGAAGTCAACTGTGGTAAGTTCTTTTTGGTTGGGGGATTCTCTTTCTCATTTTGAAAGTGTTGACCTTGATGAATTCACTTTTGTCTTGCCAATCAAACCGGTAACAGTAAGCATAGCTCCAAAGCTGATGAATGTTATGTGTGGTTAATTAGTCAAGCCATCAGTATTTTTAAGTGGATTTATTAGATACTAGATACTAGATACCAAATACTAGAGATACAATGATAAACATAACTACAGAGTCCCTGCCCTTGTGGAGCTTACAATCTTACTGAAAGACAAATATCTAAATATTTAATAAAGAAAAATGAAATGGTAGCTTTGATAGGAGTGATGAAGAAGAGTGCTGTGACCTTATATAATAGTGGCATTGGACTTTCTAGACATTAGGACTTAGATCAGATCTAAAAAAATCACAAGTCAAAGCATGTATCTAAAAACCCTGAGATGTGGCTGCAAGGCAGATGGAAAATAGCCAGTGTGGCTGGAGCAAGGAATGAAGGGGAAAGAGGGCCCAAAATATAATAAGGATGAAGGTGTGGGGAAGGCCAGATTCGCAGGCCTTTGTAGTACATAGTAGTACAATTTGAACCTAGCTCCAGTATTGCCCTCTGCACTTAGTGGTGCAGTAAGGAAAATAAGTTAGAACTTAATAGGATTTTTTTTTTTTTTGAGTTACAAAACCCTGTCAAGAAAAGAAAAAGTTTGCATCTTTCCTTGGACTCAGATTCCTCATCCAGAAATAGCAATGATTTTTTAAATTGAAGATAGTTGAATATTATATTTATTTTATAAATTACTTATATTTTATATATGAAAATTATTTTATAAATTATGCAATTTATTAAATTTATTTTTAAGTAAATTATTTCTTTTATGTATTAAATTTATGTTCCTGAAATACAGATGCTAATTACAAACCAAAGTAGAAACATAAAATGCTTACTACATCATAGAAAACATTAAGAAATTTCCATATAAATCCTTGTAGAGAGTTTTGCATATATGTAATCTTTGGTACACATATTATCAAAGGCATATCAAAGTCAGGCCTATTAAACTCAGAATTACCATGCATCTCATGAAATTTACACACCAATATTTGAGTGGGTATAATTAAAATGGTGATTTTGACAATGACTATCCTATGAAGTGTAACTTTTCCTAAGGCCAATTCATTTTTGCAAACTTCGAAAGCCTTTTCATCTTTTCAAGCTCTCTGAATACCACTCATTAAAAAATGTCAATGTGCTGCTAAAAATAAGCAAATTGCCCCTCAGGCTTCCCTGTGTTCACTTAGTAGGATGTGATAATGCGAGTACAACTATAGTATCAAAATACTTCTTGCGATTATGGATTAGTGAAAGAATGTCGGTTTCTCACACGGCTTTCCATCAAGGCATGTTACTTCATGACACAGTGTACATTACAGATCCACAAATCCATGTTGGATTTCCTGAAATATATTGAGAGATGCGGTCTTTTATGGAAAGGTGGAGCTAGGCGTATTCCCTTTGGAAATGAAGTTTGAGTGTGCAGTCAGCACCAAGACAGACAATAGAAAAACGTGTTTGCTTTAGCGTCAGTTTTATGTCAGAAACGCAGCAACTTGCCATTCACCTTCTGCCCTACAGCCAAAGACTGACATCTGGAGGGTACCCTGTGTCCCCCCAGTTCACATCACAGCTGGTCTTGATTAGTCACAAGTGAGGAAATATCAAAAGAAAGCTCATCTCCCACTTGACATTTACTCACTTGGTTCCCTTCATTAGGTCTAAGCTCTTCTTCTGTGATTTTCCAAGACAGATGATTTATTCTCGCCTGGCTGCATTTATTCACATACCCTTTTATTTATTGTTTCAGAGTATTTGTTCACTTTTGGCATCAAGTGTCATTACTAACATGAATAAAGGACAGTTGACATTTATTTAAAAAAAACTAACATGTAAATGAAGCTAAAATGTAGAACTACTTGTTAATTCTAAAACCTGTCCCCTTCCTCCAAAGACTGTCAAATGCCCATTTTATACCATTTATGCTACAGTGAATATCATTTGAAAAATTGACACGTTCCTGTATTACCCTAGAAATTTAGATAGAGTTTTCAATTATTGACTATGGTAGGCTTCCCCCTTACCTGGGGGCTTCAGAGATCACCAGTGGATTCCTGAAACTGAGAATAGTACCTAGTCCTACATATACTATGTTTTTTCCTATATATACATACCTATGATAAAGATTTTTGTTTGTTTGTTTTTGTTTTTTGTTTTTTTTTTTTTAGAAAGAGTCTCCCTCTGTTGCTCAGGCTGGAGTACAGTGGCAGGATCTCTGCTCACTGCAACCTCTGCTTCCCGGGTTCAAGCGATTCTCCTGCCTCAGCCTCCTGAGTAGCTGACATTGCAGGCGCCCGCCACCACTCCCAGATAATTTTTTTGTATTTTTAGTAGAGGTGGGGTTTCAGCATGTTGGCTGGGCTGGTCTTGAACTCCTGACCTCGAGTGATCTGCCTGCCTTGGCTTCCCAAAGTGCTAGGATTATAGGAGTGAGCCACTGCGCCCAGCCTGATAATGTTTAATTTATAAATTAGGCATTGTAAGAGATTAACAACTACTAACAAAATAGAACAATTATAACAATATGCCTGCACCGTAACTCTTGCACTTTGGTGCCATTATTAAGTAAAATAGGGGTGACACTTAAACACAGGCACTGTGATCCTGTTACAATCGATCTGATAACTGAGATAGCTACTATTTGTGATGGTACAAGATTTCATCAGGCTGCTCAGAATGACCTGCAACTCAAAATGTATGAATTGCTTATTTCAGGAATTCTCCATTTCACATTTTTTTTTTTTTTTTTACCACAGTTGGTTGTGGGTTAGTGTAACTGCTAAAAGCAAAACATCAGATAAGGTGAGACTGCTGTAAGACTCTTCCTAAGTCTGAATTGGTCTAGGGACTGAAGGAAGTTGGAAGTTGCAGCTCAAAGGAGCTACAATCCAGTGAGAAGAAAAGACCCATACTGATGAATCACAGCAAAAAAAGTGGCAAGGCACATACCTATCATTAGGGTAAACAGAGGTGGAGGAAGTGGTGGGGTGTTTAGAATACATGGGGAAGATGGTGCAGGCTATGGGGAAGAATAGTAGGGATGAGGCAGTCATTTTAATTCGGGAGAAGTGGAGTTTGAAAGAGGAGTTTTTTTTTAAGTATAGATTCTATGAGCATACATGAAAGAACCTGGATTCGAGAAGGAAGTGGTAATACTGCCATTGAAGGATTGTTACCTTGGCACTGATGCGTAGGGACTCTAGGATCTGGGACGGGATGGAACCAAAGACAAGAGATTTTGGGAATGAGGTCAGGAAAACATCTACATCAGGGTGCTTGTTAAAAATGTGGATTTCTGGGCTTCACCCTATATCTAATAAGCTAGTATCTGTTTCAGTGTTTTGCTATGAAGTCAGCAATTTTACCATGAGCCCCAGGTGATTCTTAACACATGATTGTTCCCAGCTCTGCCTGTTAGAATCACCAAGGGAACTTCGAGAAAATCCTGACGCGTGGCTTTACCACTAGGAGCAATTAAATCAACACCTCTGGAGATGAATTCTGGGCTTCAGTGTTTGTTTGTTTTTTAATGTTCCCTGGCGATTGGAACATTCAGTTGAGGTTGAAATCTACTGAGCCAGAAGTTTCTCACAGTGAGCCAGGCATGGGGTCTTGATCATTTGCCTGGAGTTATGGTCATAGAAATGGAGAAGAGATGTGCATAAAAAATATTTGGAAAAAAATGTCCAAAGCAATTCCATCTTTAGTTCATAAAATATTATTCATTGATATATCATTTAGAAACAAAAACTCTTTTTTTAAAAAAACACTTCAGTGTTGGATTTTAAAAATAAAATGGCTTACCTTGGCTTGAGCAAAGTATCAACTAGCATTCTTTAAATATTAATAAATAGAATGTGGTTGCATGTATTTTTGTCCCTAATTATCTTTTGCTTTTATTTCATGTGAATTTCAGCACCTGAGCTGCAGTGTAACTTTGAAACTGGAATCTGTAACTGGGAGCAAGATGCAAAAGATGACTTTGATTGGACCAGGAACCAAGGTCCAACTCCAACACTTAACACAGGGCCAATGAAAGATAACACTCTGGGCACAGCTAAAGGACACTATCTCTACATAGAATCTTCAGAGCCGCAGGCTTTTCAAGACAGTGCTGCCTTACTCAGCCCAATCCTTAATGCCACTGATACAAAAGGCTGCACCTTCCGCTCCTATTACCACATGTTTGGAAAGCGCATTTATAGGTTGGCAATGTACCAACGAATCTGGAGCGACTCAAGGGGACAGCAGATATTTGGGAATCAAGGCAACAGATGGATTAGGAAACACCTCAACATTTCCAGCAGGCAGCCCTTTCAGGTATGGATAATAGATTTTATAATGTACATTTGAAATGCATCTGAATGTCTAAGGAATATGAAAGATCGCTGTATTCTCTAATTAAAAGCAAGTGGAATTTGATCAAAGTTACGTTGAGACACATTTATCATTTAATTGAGGGTGTATCAAAGGTCTTTACATTGTTTCCTCCTTGACTACCCCCAATAATGTAAGATTAGAATTTCTGAAGATGAACATGTGGCCATTGGAAACAGCTGCAGGACCTTCCAATTTCAAGTAATTTCTTTACTGAAATGAACAACCTGGAAGTGGAGGGAAGAGTTTTGCACAATCTCTGATATTTTGCAAAGAGCACAGACACTGAAATCTGTGATTTTGCATATTTCATTTTATTTTTATTATTTTATAGGTTAGTAACAGAAATCCAGGCTTTATTCAACAGTCGGTTCCTCTGAGGAAGAGCTAGAGTTTGAATATAGTTCTCCTTACTCCTGGGGGAATATTCTTTACTTCAGATTTCGCCTGTTGTTTTCTAAAAGTCAGACTTACTATAGCAAGCTCAAATGCGTATGTGGCTGTTAACAGTTTTGTAAAGGCATTTTATATATTATCTATCTGATTCTCTCAGCAATTTCCTGATTTTGGTAAGCCAGAAGTCCTTTCAGCCAATTTTGTAGATTCAAAGAAAAAAGCTTGGAGTGCTGGTTGTTTATCCCTGGCCAAATAGCTTATGGGCAGCAGAACTGGGATTTGGACCAGAACTCACATTTTGTGATTAATGAACATTTATTTACTTTCCAGCATATCATAGAGCCTATAACATGCAGGGGGCTTGAATATTTGTTCTTTCATCCTATAGTCAAATTAATCTACACATAATATACTGGAAAAAAACTTCTTACCTGTCCCTGGCTAAACATTTTATGCATGTACTAAACTTCTTTAGTTACCCAAATTTAAGCACTATATCTATCTAAATGTCTAAATCTAGTTAACAGTTTTGTAACCAAAAACTTAGCTCCAGGCCACCTTTTGAAATCTTCTAAAAGTCATAGATGTAGATTGTACAGTGAAGAACACATTGGAATGGGAGATTTGTCCAGATAGATATAAACCGAAAGCATGAGAACGAATCCCCCATCTATAGTGTGGCATCGTTCAGCTCCGCCACAGTGTAAAGTATGTGTAAGCGTGAGAATGAATCCCCCATCAGTGTGGCATCGTTCTGGTCTCCCACAAACATAAGATACATGTAATCATATGGAATGAAATGGAAAGGAAGTCCTTTGACTTTTATGTAATAATGGCTTATCCACTTCAAATTAATTCTTAAGGTCTCATTGGGTCAATTATGATTTGCCTCAAGCTAGTATGTAGTGGATAAGCCCTTCTTATGATATTTACTCAAGGATTGGTTTCCAGGAGAAAATCAACTTTGCAGGGAAGCAGCTTCATAGCCAGATCGACGTGGGACTAACCAAGGAACACTTTCGTCATGAACCTCAAACATGAAACTTGAGGTTTGAGACCCATGTTGGGTTACAAATGCAGTGTTCTGATTGATTTTTATCTAAGGCTCCTTTTAGTCTTAAAAAATAATAATAATAAGATTCAGGCCCGAAAAGATGAAATCAGAGCTCCTCCATGCTGTTTGGATTTGTCATTCTAGTGAGTAAAAAATGGGGCCTGAAAGGGGGCTCACACCTGTAATCCCAAGACTGGGAGGCTGAGGCGGGAGGATTACTTGAGGTCAGGAGATCAAGACCAGCCTGGGCATCATGGCAAAACCGCATCTCTACTAAAAATAGAAAACAATTAGCCAGGCACGCACCTGTAATCCCAGCTACTTGGGAGGGTGAGGCAGGAGAATCGCTTGAACCCAGGAGGCTGAAGTTGCAGTGAGCCGAGATGCGCTACTGTACTCCAGCCTGGGCAACAAAGCATGACTCCTCAAAAAAAAAAAAAAAAAAAAAAGGTTGGGCAGGGTGAGATACTGATTTAAGGAACAGGATATTTTTTTCTCCATTAAATGATGGATAGACATAGTTTCTGTTCTACTGAGAAACAGCAGCAATAACAACCAGCATTTTAATTAACTGTGATATGGTAGATGGAATTACCAGCAGATAGGAGGTACTCATTCTGTGTTTGCATAAAGAAAAATGCAGAGATTTTTCACGATCACTCATGTAAAATGAAAGAAATAGGATAGGAACAAATTGTACATGTAAGTATACAGGAACCAGTTTACTTGTTAATGTCAGTTGAAATAATCAGCCAATGCTTTCATGTGTGCCTTGGTCAGTAAAGGCTCAGGAAATCATTACACATGAAACTTCAGTTCAATCTTTTGATTTTTATTACAAGCTTTATTTTGTATAACATATAATAAACTAAAAATATTGAAAGTTTAGAAACCATCAGCACACAATCGAGGTGATGGAAATATACTTCACCTCCAGTTTCCTGATGCCTCTTTATAATACATTTCTCTGGCCCCTCATTCCTGGCCCTTAAAAACCACCAAACTGCTTTCTGTCACTGGACAGTAATTTATACAGTCAAAAAATGTATATAAATAAAATTTTACACTATGCACTTTTTTGTCTGACATTTTATGTTTTTTTCTCTGCATGTTTTACCTCTAGAGTCTGCCTTGTTTCATTTAGTATAATTATTTTGAGATTCATTCATGTTATAGTATGTATCCATAATTAATTCGGATAAAGCAAGTTAATTCATTAATGTATTGATTGATATTTAGACTGTTTCTAGTTTGGGCTATTATGAATACATGTGCTATGAACATTTGTGTTGATATCATTATATGAACACCTACTTTTATCTCTCTTGGGTAAATACCCAGGAGTGCAATGGCTGAGTCTTACGGCAGAAGTATGTTTAACTTTTTAAGGGACTCTTAAACTGTTTTTCAAAGGTTACACTTTTTTTTATTCCCATCAGCAGTGTATGAGAGTTTCAGCTTCTCCACATCCAAGCCAGTGCTTGGCTATTATCAGTCATGCTAATCTTAGCTATTTAAAAATAGATAGTGGCGTCTCATTTTGGTTTTAATTTGCATTGCCCTAAGCATTAATTATGTTGAGCATATGTGCTTATTTACCAAACAAATGTCTACTTTGAAATGTCTGTTCCAGTCTTTCACCGAAGTTTTAAATGGGGTTGTTTGTTTTTCATTATTAAATTTTGAGCTTTTAAAATATATTTTTGATGCAAGCCTTTTATCAGATATATGAATTGCAAATATTTTCTCCCGGCCTGCAGCTTGTCTTTTCAGTCTCTTAATAGATTCTTTTGAAGAGCAGATTCTTTTTTTTAAATTTGATGAGTTCTTCTTATCAATATATTATTATATAAATCATGCTGTGGGGTCATATCAAAGAAAGCTTTGCCTGACTCAAAGTCCCAAATGTTTTCACATCTTCCCTCTCCTCTCCTTTGGGAACTGAGATTACACGTAAATTCAGTTACTTGAAATTTACTGTCTACTATTGCTCTGTTCATGTTTTTTAAAAATTTATTTTCTCTCTATATTTTATTTTGAGAGGTGTCTATCTTTTCTTCTTTAATGACTAATGTGCTATCAGCCTACCATGTAGCTGGGACTACAGCCGCATGCTACTATGCCCCGCTAATTTTTGTATTTTTAGTAGAGATGGGATTTCACCATATTGGTCAGGCTGGTCCTGAACTCCTGACTTCGTGATCCACTTGCCTCGGCCTCGCAAAATGCTGAGATTACAGGCGTGAGCCACTGCGCCCAGCCTCCTTTAGTGTATCTTGCATGTCTCTATTTTAGAACATATAGAATACTGTTTCAATAAGCATTTTAATGTTCTTAACTGATAACTCTGGCACCTTGATTTACTCTGGATCAGTTCTGACTCAGTGATTTTTCTCCTTATTATGAGCCACGTTCTTCTGTCTTTTGTTGTTACTGTTGCGTCTCTGCTAAACTGTGTCTGGATGTCAGATACGGTGACTTTTATCTTACTGAGTGCTGGAAGTATATGTAAATATTCTTGATCTTTGTATTGGTATGTATTTAAGTTTAGTTGGAAAGAGTTTGACTCTTTTTGGTCTTGTTTTAAAAATTCATTAGGTGGGATCAGACTAGTTCTCATTTTAGAGCTAATCACTCCCAACTAGTGAGGCAAGATCCTTCTGGGTATCCCTGGGAATCTTGAGGTGTTTCTGGTTTGGCTGATAAAATAAGCACTATTACTGGACCTTGGTGAGCATGTGTACTGTTACTTTTCATCTTATCTGGGTGTTCTTTCCCCAACCGTAGGTACTTTTCTCTAGGCCTGTCCTAACAATTACTTAGCTATGTACTTTAGGGGGACCCTTTGCAGAGCTCTGGAGTTCTCTTTCTGTGCAGCCCCTTCTTCTCGGAAACATTGTCCTGAGAGCTCATGTCAACATGGTTTCTGTGGACTCTCAGCTCTGTCCCCTCAGCTCAGGGAGAACAATGGGCTTCTCTTGGGCTCTTCTCCTGGAGTAGTGGGCTGGAAAACTTTCTCCAGGCATAAATTAGGGCAGTTGATAGGCTCACCTTGTTTGAGACTGACTTTACAGGGTCTTGCAAACTTTTGTGGCATACATTTTGGCCATTTTTTTGGTTGTTTCAGGAGGGAGAGAAAGTCTAGTTCTTGTTACTCCATCATGGTCATTGCAGAAGTCAACCTAACTGATATTTATCAATACAGTCTGTTGCTACACATTGAACTTGCTTAAGATAATTTTTAGATGGCACAGAACTTTCTGTCCATTGAATGAGACTCTCTGCTTATTTTGCAAGTGCTCATTTGTATGGAGACATTTGTATGGAGAAACTTCAAAAAGTTTGTGGAAAAATGAAGTTAAAAGATAAACATTGAAAATGTGATCTTCGGTTTTCATCCCTAAAGAACTGATGGTCCTGGGAACTTAACAATGTCAATGCAGTCTCTTATACATTATTAACTTAAGAAAAATGGGTGCCCTTTCCACATTTGTTGAGATTGGGAAACAAAAAGAAGTCAGAAGGAGCCAAATCAGAGCTGTAAGGTGGATGCCTGACAATTTCCCACTGAGACTCTCACAAAATTGCCTTTGCTTGATGACAGGAATGAGCAGAAACATTGTGGTGTTAGAGGACTGTCTGCTAAAGCTTTCCCAGGTATTTTGCCCTAAAACTTCGGCTAACTTATTCAAAACACTCTCATGATATGCAGATATTATTGTTCTTTGACCTTCCACAAAGTCAACAAGCAAAATGCCTGGAATGTCCCCAAAAAACTGTTGCCATGACCTTTGCTCTTGAGTGGTCCCCTTTTGCTTTGACTGGACCACTTCCACCTTTGGTAGCCATTGCTTTGATTGTGTTTTGCCCTCAGGATCATACTGGGAAAGCCATGTTTTATCTTCTGTTACAATTCTTCAAAGAAATCCTTCAGGATCTTGACCCTAGTTCTTTAAAATTTCCATTGAGAGCTCTCCTCTTGTCTGCAGCTGATCTGAGCACGACACTTTTGGCACCCATGCAGTGGAAAGTTGGTTCAACTTTAATTTTTTAGTCAGAACTGTGTAAGCTGAACCAATTAAGATGTCTGCGATGTTGGCTATTGTTTGTGCTGTTGACTATCAGTCCTCTTCAATTAGGGCACAAACAAGATTAATTTTTTTCCTTGCAAATTGATATGGATGATCTGTCCCTGTGGACGTCATCTTCCACATCGTCTCGTTTCTTCTTTAAAAAAGCTGTCCGCTTGTGAACTACTGATTTCTTTGGTGCATTGTCCCCTCAAGCTTCTTGTAAAGCATCAGTGATTTCACCATTCTTTCACTCAAGCTTCATCATAATCTAATGTTTGTTCTTGCTTCAATTTTAGCAGAATTTACATTGCTCTGCTAGGGGCTCTTTTCAAACTAATGTCTACTCCTTCTTACTGTCTCAAACTAGATCCTGTTCAGACATGCTATAATAAATTAGTATGAGTTTATTTTGCTGCCAAAATTGAAACCTTTGCATAGTTTTTTTCATAATATACATTTTCCATGAACTTTTTAAGGCCTCTCATGTATCCACAGGTAGAGTGCCTTACCTATTCTGACTTCAGTCAATTATTCAAGACCTTTCCTTGTCAGTGATACATTAGAAAGGTAGAGTATTGAAAAATAAGAGTAGCTTCTGCTGATTAAGAAATACTGTATCTTTTTCTACTTCTTTCTTTCGTTTTTTTTTTTTTTTTTTTGAGACAGCGTCTTTCTCTGTCACCCAGGCTGGAGTGCAGTGGTATGATCTCAGCTCACTGCAACCTCTGCGTCCCAGGGTCAAGTGATTCTCCTGCCTCAGCCTCCCGAGTAGCTGGGACTATAGGTGCCTGCCACCACACCCAGCTAATTTTTGTATTTTTAGTGGAGACAAGGTTTCACCATATTGGCCAGGCTGGTCTTGAACTCCTGACCTTGTGATCTGCCTGACTCGGCCTCCCAAAGCGCTGGGATTATAGGCATGAGCCACTATACCTAGCTTTCTACTTCTTTCTTATTATTTTCCTCCTCTCTCATTCCCATATTCTCTCTCTTCTCCTACTTTCCTCCCCACTCCCTGTTTCCTTCCTTTCATCTTTCCTATTTTCAAGACTTAATATTTCTTGAACCTCAGATGTTATCATAGTATGTTATTTGTTTAATTTTCACATAACAATAATAGTTTAAATACAAATAATATTTACTTTCATCCCCATGTTATCAGTATAACAGTAAAGATGTGGAGAGGCCAGCTGGGCACGGTGGCTCACGCCTGTAATCCCAGCACTTTGGGAGGCCGAGGTGCGTGGATCACAAGGTCAGGAGATCGAGACCATCCTGGCTAACGCAGTGAAACCCCATCTCTACTAAAAAATAGAAAAAATTAGCTGGGCGTGGTGGCGCGTGCCTGTAGTCCCAGCTACTCGGGAGGCTGAGGCAGGAGAATAGTGTGAACCCGGGAGGCAGAGCTTGCAGTGAGCCAAGATCACGCCACTGCACTCCAGCCTGGGTGACAGAGCGAGACTCCGTCTCAAAAAAAAAAAAAAAATGAAAATAAAATTAAAAAAATGATGTGGAGAGGCCAAACCAATGGCTCTTATATCCACGTTCTTTCTTCTAAATGATTTCACCTTAGTTTTGGTCTGCATCTCCAACCATAGCTAGTTGCAGTAGGACCTTCTATCTGGCCTTGCTGCTCTCATTTTTGGACCTCCTCACTGAAATCAAATTGATCTTTCTAAAATGCAAACCTGGTTCTTAGTATTTTATTACTTAAAACCCATTGGTGGCTTTCCATGATTTATGGAATAAAGTCAAAATTCCTGTTTTTGCCCATGTTTCTGTGTGCCTCTCATCCCTACATTTACTGATTCCTGTGTGCCATAAATTGCCAGTAGTCCAGAGTTCATTCTCTTTTTGTACTTGGGAAGACTTCTGCATCCTGCAACTTTTCCCCTGAAACATGCTTGGAAAATACCTACTCATTTTTTTCAGATTCAGGTTAGTTTTTTACTTCAGTTTCTTTTCCTGAAGCTTATACTCACTGCTCCATATGCCTTTGGGGATTAGCTACTCATTCCTTTGTGCCCTTTGTAGATATACATTTATCATGCAGTCTTTTTTTTTTTTTTTTTTTGAGACAGAGTCTCACTCTGTCACCAGGCTGGAGTGCAGTGGTGCGATCTCAGCTCACTGCAACCTTCACCTCCCAGGTTCAACTGATTCTCTTGCCTCAGCCTCCCAAGTAACTACAGGCGTGCACCACCGTGCCCAGCTAATTTTTGTATTTTTAGCAGAAATGGGGTTTCACTATGTTGGCCAGGATGGTCTCGATCTCTTGACCTCATGATCTGCCCACGTTGGCCTCCCAAAGTGCTGGGATTACAGGCATGAGCCACCGCTCCCAATCAATCATGCAGTCTTTATAGTTACTTGTTTACTTGCCTGTGAGATCACTGAATGCAGGCACTATTTCCTTGTTGCTCTAGCACCTACACCAGTACCTGGTATCCAGAAGCTGCATGCTAAATGTTTGTTGAGTGGCTGTTTGACTGAATGATTGTACTCCTAATTAGTGGATAGAAAGTCATGAACTTCCCAGTTCATCATTCTTTGTGCTCAATTCTGGTTTCTTTATTGTGTTCAAAAGAGTTCCTTAGTGACATGAAACTATGGAGCTAGTATGTCAGCTCATTTAAGCAATGACTGGTTTATGTGTATAAGAGGCTTCAATAATTATATATTTTTATTTCAGTTTCAATAAATGATCAATTTATTAATTTTCTCTGTTTTGGCTTATTGTTCACATTTAATATCAAATAAAAGTGTTTTACTTAAAATTATTCACGCCAATTATGACAGTTAGGTGAATATTACTTTGATTTACATTCCAGTAGTAGTTTTGGTTGAACCCTGAATATGCTAAGACGTCACTTTTCTTTTTTCTTATGAACAGGCTACTGTGTTTACATATATTATTAAAATCTTCTTTGAAAATACAAAGAGTGTTATATTTCTTATATTTAGTTCTCTGTGCTTCAGAATTCCTGTGATACTTGCACTTAAGTCCTTCTGAGCAGTTGATGTTAATATTTATGTGGTTAATTTCATGAAACATGGTGGTTTTCATTTCTATCATTAATTTATACAGGAGATAGACTGTTTTCCAGGTGTAAGCTCAGTCATATAATTAGAAAATTTATAAGCAGAAAGGAGTTATTTGGTCTAACCCATTTATTCTACAGATAGAGAAATTAGAGTCCAGAAACTCTGTCTTCTTTAAAGTCTTATAGGTATTTAAGAAAAAAGAATAGACTTGAGATTTCCGTGTTCTGAACCCAGTGATCTTGACACTGTAATGATCTTCATCCATATTATTCACAGAAGTAAATATAATCACATATTAAATAATAAACAAAAATACTAAGGAGATATTATACTGAAAAATGAAATAATATTATCTTAATTATTTTGATCAGATTCAATATATAGCAGCTTGAAGGCTAATAATTCCAATGATTCTCTGAATAAACCATTTTTCTAATAAGATTACAAGTTTTAGTAATCTAATTATTTTGACTGATGCAAATGTTACCCCGCCAGTCTGAAAAATGTGTTTATTTGTATGTCATAAAGAATAATTTATTCCAAAAAGGCTAATTTTCAAAATATATGTATCTTCTGAAACTATATCTATTTTTTTCCCACATGTTTTCTAAATATATTTTAGAGGGCATTTGTAGATTTTCATGGTGCTGAAAAATTAAGGTATAATGGTCTCATGAAGGAGAATAATGTCATTTAGACATTGTAATTTTGGAGGGTCACAATACATTTTGGAATGTGGTTGTTGCAGCACTGGTCACTTATACTAATTATATAATAACATACTATACTGATGCAATAATATACCATATTAAATTATTAAATGGTAAATTTGTCTTAAATCCTCTAGAATACTGCAAAGAAATAGTTTATATAAGAAAGAGTGCCATAGCATATGTGAACACAATATTTCCTATTTTTTCTTCTTTTTTATATTTTTGAAGACAAGTTCTCACTCTGTTGCCCAGACTGGAGTTCAGTGCCATGTTCATAGTTCACTGCAACCTCAAACTCCCAAGCTCAAGTGATCCTCTTGATTCAGCCTCCCAAGTAGCTGTGCCTATAGGTGTGCAGCACCACACCGGCTAATTTTTAAATTTTTTATAGATATGTTGCCCAAGCTGGTCTCAAATTCTTGAGCTCAAGAGATCTTCTCACCTTGGCCTCCCAGAGTGTTGGGATTACAGGCATGAGCCACCATACTCAGCCAATATTTCTTTTCTAAAAGACATTTTCTAACATACTTCTCATTTTAACTAACATAATACTGAAAGTGTAGATCTGAGAAAGAGATAGTGCCTGCAGAGCTGGGATCCTACATGCTAATATTATGGGATGCATTCAGATTTGATCAGCAGATATTCCATTTATTCTAGAACACCACCAGCAGAAGAATGTAATTACGTCTATCACTAAAACTTTGTGTCAATACAGACTACCGTATTTGTTATCATAGATGGTCCTTGGATGGCAGCCTTAAGCAATTTTAAACCTAGACAGGTGATGTACTTTTTCTTCTTGGATAATTTTCATTGTTTTATCTAATTTGGTTGTAACTAATGTGTTTAATATGGCTTGCTTGTTTTTTAAAAAGTTGTTCAGTATCCTTAGAACTCAGTGCTGATTTCTTTTTCTAGCAGGCCTTTTATATAGGACATCTCACTTTCTCCTGGCTCTCTACTACTAGCATGAGGTCTCTGAAAAATCAAGACAGCAAAATAATTTGTTATAGAATAGTCTATGTAGAGGGACAGGGGAGGAGTCATATTCCAAGAGGGAAAGACCTTTGAGCCAGGCTCAATTTGTAGAGGCTGTTGAATGAAAATGAGAGAGAGAGAATGCACACTTTATTGCACTATTAAAGCAAAATTCTGACAATAACTTCTAAAAATGATTCAACTCTTATACACTGAGCATATTACAGACCTTCCAAAAGTATAATTTCTTACATGAACGTCCAGGTATATAAGGAAAAATAACTATTTCATACCAATATCTTCAGCCGCCTTTATTGTTGGTTCACCACATAGGTTTTTATCAGAATCGCAGAACATTAATTTTTTAAATTAGCTACCATTACAACTAGCTTGAGAAGAACTTTCTTTTTAATAATTCGACCCAGATGCATTCTAGATACTCCAGTGTTACAAATCGATGGCTTCATGAGGAGCAGCTGTTGACTCATGCTATCTGGACACACTGACAGGAAATGTTTTCTTACACCTGTTTTCCTCCTGCTTTTCCTTGGTAGGACTTAGTTCCTTGGCATAGTTCAGTATCAATGGCAGTCATAGAGAAGTGTTACAAAAACCCAGCTTATTCCAACTTGTGAATTATTTGGCACCCAGGAACCAGGTCTTACAATCTTCAACCCACTTTTTCCTAACATGGCCCCTTTTCTGAAATGTTTATTTATATATGATGTAGGCCTGGGGAAAGGACATGGACTTTCAAATAAAATATTCTCCAATAGATCTCTCAACTCCAGAGAACCTTCTGACTAAATCTGAAAGAATTCCAGTGTGCTCTGATAACATCCTTTAATAATGAAGGAAAAGATATTTTTCCCCCAGGAGGATTTTGTAGTGAAAGAGATGGCATAGTTTTTTTTAAAAATGTTGTTTATAATCTAATTTGTTTTTTCATTTGTGGGGTGTGTCTTAAATCCTAAATGGTACATCATTTTTTAAATACTTCTAGTAATAAAATGTTTCTGAAGTTATGTTGTAAATATCATTGGACTATGTTTAATAATGTTAAGTTGATCCCACTTCCCCTGAAATTATATACATAAATGCTGAAAGTATAAATTTACATATACAACTTCATGGAACATTTTTCTTCCAAGTGTGCATTTGCTAGAATTTGCATTGAAAGGTTTTGGAAGGAGCCTGTTGGTATGAATCCTGTGTGAGCAACACTCAGATTCGTTGCATACTGAACAGCATGCTAAATCTCACTTCACAATCTTAGATTTCTCATCTACCATCTTGAGCTGAATTTAAAATGTAACTGCAGTTTATTATGTCACCTGTTTGTCAAACACTGATGCAAAGCTTAGTTTTCAGTGTGAAGAACCCATGACTAGAGAAGGGAAGAAGAAAGGGTCAAGCAGACCTCATTAAAGAGTGTATGGGCAAGAAAACACATCAGATGTCTTGATAGGTTTTTTAAAGTCCTGTTAGACTTGTAGTGATTTCCAAAACACTAAATGCCATCTAGTATTTTGGACCCTCCAAAATTACAGTAGAATATTATTATGGGTCATCTTAATTGGAAATATACAGGAAAATCCTGATGATTAATGTAGACTAGTGATAGCTCTCACACATTTATATAACCTATGTTGAAAAGAAAGAAGAAAGGCAGGGAGGAAAGAAGGAAAAAGAGCGGAGAGGGAGGAACAAGAAAACACGTGGATTTGTGGAAATGAAATTTTTTAAATTACTAATTTGCAAGAATGGGTAAGAAAAATACCGAATATGAACATAAATGCTTTCAATTCAGTTTGTCTCTTAATCCTTCTCAGTCCGTGGCCAGTTTTGAAACTTGGTGTAACTTCCTTCCTTTATTCCTCCCTCCCTTGCTCCCTCCATCCCTTCTTGCCAGGCTCCTTCCCTTCCTCTCTCCTTGAGTTTCCTTCTTCTTTCTTGTTCCCTCCCTCCCTCTCTCTATTTTTCCCTTAGTTCCCCCGGAAGCACATATACCAGCCATTTGAATGCTTTCTGCTCATAGATACTGCCAAGCCCCCTCACCCAGACTGCTGACTAGATTTGGTAGAATGGAATGAGGAACATAGACTTTGTGTCTGTGGCGGCCACCTCTGATGTTGCAGATTTTTGCCGTGATTATGCTCTCCAGCCGAGGGACGCTAGAGAGGTTGAAATTTCAACTGTGGGATTTGCCATTTTGGAATTTGCAGAAATGTACTGGATATGCTAACAGCAGCCTGGCTAGCCTCCACTTCACAAGGAAGTATTTAAATATACACGTGTAATATGAAGAAAATTGCATTAGATCATAAGGGATGAATTATTTTGTAAATGACTCTACCATCAAATACCATACCTGATATCAATCATCTTCATCAGACAGTATCTGTGTATGTAAGTAGATAGACAAAAAAGCAGGAGTTTATTTCTCTCTAATGTATCCTTGACTCTCTAGCAGTGACCTCTGAAATGTCTCTTCTGATCCAGACTTGTTTGAATCATGTGCAACATTTTAGATTTGTCTTTTCTCTGCAAGTTTTCTTTTGTTAAGTACCATAACATATTGAACCAAATAGTTTTGCTTGCTTTCTATTGATGACACATGATTTTGGCTTTTATCTTCAGTGGAAAATCAATGTGTCACATGGCGTTCACTAAGAAAAAGGTATGGGGCCTCTTTGTAATTCTTTGTCAGATGATTGCTTTATCTTCATTTATGCCTTCAAACTTTTTCCCATTCAGCAGAAAATATTGTGTCGCTATCTGTGAGAGCAAAGCGATCTATACCAATTTATGCTCTAAGTGTAGCCTCCTTCCAGAACTGCTTATGGAACATATCAACTCACTATAGATTAGGGACATAATGGATTCTTCTTTCTTAAAAGTGGCAGATTGACAATTTTAGTTCATATACAAGCTTTTATATTAACATTAAAACAATATTTCTATGTAAAATAAAATATTGTAGTTGATTATTATTCGAGGGCCTCCCAGAATTTCAAGGTCTGAAAAGAAATTCAATGTTCCTGGTGGTAACAAAATTGCCCCTACTTCCTTGTATCAGGACTGCCATTTGGAACTGCTGGGGAAGCTCTTTTCAGAAATTATTTTCAAAACAGCATTGTTGCCTTTTGCCAAACTGAAATCTGGTTGTAAACTTTTGAAAACTAGTTCCTTGGAATGGAATTCAAGGTGTCTTCTAAGCAATTTTTTTTTTAACTCAAACATACATTCTATCTTGCTTTATTATGTCACTATTTGTGTAGGAAACATATTTCTATTTTTACCATTTTCAATTTATTTACATTTACATTTACATTTGTGTGCATATATATACACACATACACACACTTTAAGTTCTGGGATACATATGCAGAACTTGCAATTTTGTGAAATAGGTATACATGTGCTGTCGTGGTTTGCTGCACCCATCAACCCGTCATCTACATTAAGTATTTCTCCTAATGCTATCCCTCCTCTTTCCTTCCTACCCACTGACAGGCCCCAGTGTGTGATGTTCCCCTCCCTGTGTCTATGTGTTCTCATTGTTCAACTCCCACTTATGAGTGAGAACGTGTGGTGTTTGGTTTTCTGTTCTTGTGATAGTTTGTTGAGAATGATGGTTTCCAGCTTCATCCATGTCTCTGCAAAAGACATGAATCCATCCTTTTTTATAGCTGCATAGTATTCCATGGTGTATATGTGCCACATATTCTTTATCCAGTCTATCATTGATGGGCATTTGGGTTGGTTCCTAGTCTTTGCTATTGTGAATAGTGCTGCAATAAACATATGTGTGAATGTGTCTTTATAGTAGAATGATTTATAATCCTTTGGATGTGTACCTAGTAATGAGACTGTTAGGTCAAATGGTATTTCTAGTTCTGGATCCTTGAGGAATTGCTACACTGTCTTCCACAATGGTTGAACTAATTTACACTCCCACCAACAGTGTAAAAGCATTCCTATTTCTCCACATCCTCTCTAGCGCCTGTTGTTTCCTGACTTTTTAATGATTGCCATTCTAACTGGCGCGAGATGGTATCTCATTGGACCGGGGTGATGAGCTTTTTTTTTTTTTTTCTTCGAGACAGCCTCGCTCTGTCACCCAGGGTGGAGTGCAGTGGCACAATTTCGGCTCACTGCAACCTCCACCTAATGGGTTCAAGCAATTCTCCTGCCTTAGCCTCTTGAGTAGCTGGGATTACAGATATATACCACCACACCTGGCTAAAGTTTTTTTTTGTGTTTTTGGTAGAGACAGAGTTTCACCATATTGGCCAGGCAAGTCTCAAACTCCTGACCTTGTGATCCACTCGCCTTGGCCTCCCAAAGTGATGGGATTACAGGCGTGAGCCACCACGCCCAGCCTATGATGAGCTTTTTTTCATGTGTTTATTGGCCGCATAAATGTCTTCTTTTGAGAAGTGTCTGTTCATATCCTTTTCCCACTTTTTGATGGGGTTGTTTTTTTCTTGTAAATTTGTTTAAGTTCCTTGTAGATTCTGGATATTAGCCCTTTGTTAGATGGATAGATTGCAAAAATTTTCTCCCACTCTGTAGGTTGTGTGTTCACTCCGATGATAGTGTCTTTTGCTGTGCAGAAACTATCTTTAGTTTAATTAGATCCCATTTCTCAATTTTGGCTTCTGTTGCCACTGCTTTTGGTGTTTTAGTCCTGAAGTCTTTGCCTATGCCTATGTTCTGAATGGTATTGGCTAGGTTTTCTTCTAGAGTTTTTATGGTTTTAGATCTTATGTTTAAATCTTTAATCCATCTTGAGTTAATTATTTTATAAGGTTTAAGGAAGGGGTCCAGTTTCAGCTTTCTTCATATGGCTAGCCAGTTTTCCCATCACCATTTATTAAATAGTAAATCTTTCCCCATTGTTTGTTTTCATCAGGTGTGTCAGAGATATGTTGTATATTTTATGGTACAATGCCTTCTGTCAATGGGGAAAAATAACAAGCATATATGGGATGAATGAAGTCTGCTATGGTTAAGGTTGAGAATATTTACTGATCCTTGAGTTCAGTCTCCAGGAATGTTGGAAATAGAGAATGGAGATAATGGAGATAAAGAAAAGTTCTAAAAATGACACTTCCCATAGTGTCAAAATTGTGATCTATTGGAGAATTCTGTGATACATCAAAACCTCTGTTTATACTGATGTTTGTTATTTTGTATGAGCATATCTTTATCAGGTGTAGGCTATTTCTATACTTTCATGTCTTTAAATCAATGTTTCTATTCACATATGTATATGTGCAAATAGAAGCATGTTAATATTATATATATATTTTCTGTCATTACCATGATTGCTATGATTATCATTAGCATGTATTATTAGTGTGACCGAAGTATCATCAGTATCAGTTTCTTTCTAAATGCAGTGCTCCTGTAATGCTTCATTTCTACAGAGCCAACCTACACTCACCGTTTCCCTGACTATAACTTTACCTAAAGTATAAGCCCTTATAAAGCCATGAAAGCCTACCAAGAATTGTCAAAGAAGCTAGGCAGCAGCCAGGCTCTGCCTTAGGAAAAGACTTTACTTTTTATTATCATGTGCAGTACTTAACTACTTGTTTTGACCTCTAAGATTTTGCTCTCCTATATTTCTATCCCCTGGCTTTCTGATATTTCATGTGATTATATTTGAAAATTTAATCTTGCTTTTCTTTTTGGAATCTCTGATATCTCTGCTGCCACAGGTAATGACAGGTTCCTCTCTAACTGTTGGTGTTATCCCTGGTCAGATTATTACTGATGACAGAAGTAGATGTTTTACGTGGATTCTCTCGATATCAGAAACAAATACAGATATCACAACTCAAAAATGACAGACTGATAACCATTATGAACTTAGATGCAACATTCTTAATACAATATTAGCAAATTGAGTCTAGGAATATTTAAAAATGATAATGTGTTTTAACCAAGTGGGGTTTATCTCAAGTTGGTTTCAACAACTGAAAATCTACCATGCTGACAGAAAAAAGAAAAATCACGTGACACTCTCAATAGATGCAAAAAAGGAATTTACAAAATGTAACACATTTTTTAAATTAAAAACTCCCAGCAAACTGAGGATAGAAAAGTACATTTTCAAACTGATTATGTGTTTACAAAAAATCTATAGCAAACGTCTTACTTAAAATGGTGAAAGCCTTAATACTTTCTACATAAGATTATGAAAAATGCAATGATGTCCTCTCTCCCTAGTTCTTTAAAGTATTGCATTCAATATTAAATAAGTGGAAATATATACCAAGTTCATTGATAAATATTCAATACTTATGAGATGATAATTCTCCTGAAATTGATCTCTAGATTCAGTGGAATTCCCATGAAACCTTATAGGTCCTTTTGGATAAATTACAAAACTGATTCTAAAACAGGGAGAAAGAAAGAAGGGAAGGAAGGAGGAATGGACAGAAAGAAGAAAGAAATAAAGAGAAAAGAAAAGAAAATAAGAAATAAGTGACACCCAAGTTGGGAAGAAAGAAAAATACTATTCTCATCTGATGTAAACATATACATAGAAAATCCTTAGGCATCTGCAGAAGTGTGCTAGAGGTATGAAGTGAATTTAACAAAGTTGTAGGATGAAAGATCAATAAATAAAATCAATTGTGTTTCTATACACAATCAACACCAATTAGAAAATAAAATTATGTAAGCAATTTAACTTATAATAGCCTCAAAAATAATAAAATAATTCAGAATAAATTTAATAAAAGGTATGCTGATCCAAAATTTCTAAATCACTAATACGAGAAATTGAATAGGTAGAAATATGTATCAAGTTCATTGGTAAATATACATGTAATACTTATTAGATGATAATTCTTCTGAAACTGATCTCCAGATTTGGCACAATCCCAATCAAACCTATAGGCCTTTTTGGAGAAATTACAAAGCTGATTCTAATTTTTTTTTTAAATGCGGAAGTCCTAGAATAGCCAGAGCATGTTTTAGAAAGAAGAATAAAGTTGGAAAACTTTCCAAATTTCAAGACGTATTGTAAAGCTACACTAACTAGTACAGTAAACTTACTGGCATGAAGAAGACATATATATCAGTGAAACAGAATAAATAATTTAGAAATATATCCAGCCTCACATGGCCAAAGTTGCCAAAATAATTCAATAAGGAAATCAATGTCTTTATAAAGATGGTACTATTAAAATTGGATATTAAATGGAGAATATGAACTTCAGAATTACCTCACACCATATCCTCAAATTAACTCAACATGTATTTTATACATAATGTAAATATAAAAAGTATAAAGCTTACTGAATAGGAAAAATTTTTAATAATCTTACTATAGCTAAAAATTTTTTAGATAAGAAAAGGATGGATGAAAATGGAAAAAAATAGTAAGTTGGACTTCATGAAATTAAAACTTTTGAAATTTAAAACATAGCATCAAAAAATGAAAAGGCAAACCACAGATTGGGACAGAATAATTTTAAATATGTCTGATAAAGAACTTTCATCTAGAATGTACACATAACTAAAAAACTAAATAACAAAACACCAATAACTCATTTAACATAATATTTTGACCTAAATGGGCCAAATATTTGTACAGATATTTTAATTTAAAAAGAGATGATGTCCAATACACAAATGAAAAGATACTTAACATTACCTGTCATCAGGGAAATGCAAGTTAAAACCACATTGAGGTACCACTGTACACCCACTGGAGTGGCTGACACGAGCAGAACTGACCATACCACATGATGTGAAGAATTGCTATTCACACCTGGCTAGTGGGACTTCAAAATGGTACAGACATTTTGGAAAGCAGTTTGGTAGTTTCTTTTAATGTTAAACTTAGTACTGATCATATAGCCAAATAATTCCACTGCGACTCAAAATAAATAAAAACATATCCGTACCAAGCCTCATCCTTGAAGTTCATAGCAGATGTGTCCATCAACTTGTAAATGGATAAACCAGTTGTAGATGGAGTACCACTCAACAATAAAAAGGAGCAAACTGATACAACAGCAATATAAATGAATATCAAAAGCATTATGCTCAGTGAAAGAAGCTAGACATGAAAGACACCAATGTATCATTCCACTAATAGGATACTCTAGAAAATGCAAACTGTAGAAACAGAAGCAGATTAGTGGTTGCCTGTGTTCAGGAATGGAGAAAAGATCAAATGCAAAACAGCAAAAGAAAACATTTTGTGATGATGCAGATTTTCTGTATCTTGATCATGATTGTGGTCAAATGATGATATTCATCTGCCATAACCCATTAAATTGCACATTTAAAAGGGTGAATTTTACTGTGTGTACATTATACTTAAATGGAGCTGTAAATATGTTTGGAGCTTATCTGTGAACATTAGTTGCAGAGCAGGAGTTATTTTTATAGAGTGGAAATCTGCTGAGTGCCAACTTGAGAAGGGTTGAAAAAAATTAGAACCTTCTTCCAACACATTTCAGTTAGAACACTCTTAGGATGTCGTTACAGCTATGCTCTATATTGGAGTCTCTGATGAAATCACATCTAACAATCTCAGCATGCTTTTAATCAACAGAATATACACGTGTTTTCTTTTTTTACTATAAAGGATATACCAAACAACTTTTTCAAGACTTTACTTCAAAAAGGCACGTAGTTTTGCAACATTTTTGGTAAGTCTTTAATTATTTCAAAATGAAAAATTGAAAATAAAATGCAATTATTTACTCAGGCCCCCCAAAAAAAGGCCTGTATGGGGAATGCATGTGTGGTGTGTGTGTGTGTGTGTGTGTGTGTAAGTGTGTGATTTGAAGAATTGAAAAAATTTTAGTGGGGTTTTGTAGCATCACTTTGATAGCATCCTGTAATTTTGTATTGTGTTTGAAATAAAAATAAAGTGAATACACTGACAAAAGAATTTGAAAAGAATTTGCATTATTGCCTAAATTATGTGTGGTTTCCACAGTGGCATGAATCGAGCATCCTTAACCTACATAACAATATATCAGAATGTATTAGGTAAAAAATAAGTAAACTAGTATAATGAAGTTAAATATTTCTAGGGGAAAATTATAGCTTTATTTTTTTTCCTGAAATGTTTTGAGGAGATATTTACACCAAAAGATATTATCACTGATCAATGAAACTTTTTCAGAATTTGCTTGTGTCCCACCAATATTTGATTACATAGTGCTTCTGTGAGTTCCATTTCATTAATTTAGCATTGACAGGAGAGAAGGCAATGGCTCTGCAGCCTCTCTCGGTGTGGCATGATCCTGGTTCCGCTGGCTGATCTCTATTAGAACCATGGCCTTAATCATGCCTTTCATGCTTCTAACTTGATTTGCATTTGTTGTGTAATCCAAATTTATTCTCTCTTTTAGTCACTTCCACCCATAGAAAAGCAGGTCTTTTTCATTTCCCCTTCACCATTGCCCCCATTTTTTCTTTTTGTCCTCCCATGATGAAAAACAAGACAGAAAACAAACTATAACAACAACAGACACCTTTTGTCTGTGGTCACCAATGCATTGTAGCACTAAACTTTGTTCAAAATCTCTAGATCTAACCTCTATATCTGCTGTTCCCAGAGTTTTTCAATGTATTCTCTAGACTGCTGTGACCCACTGACAGAAAGCCTAGCTATATTTAATTGAAAGTTATTACTGTCTGATATGGTTTGGCTGTGTCCCCACCCAAATCTCATCTTGCACTGTAGCTCCCATAATTCACATGTTGTGGGAGGGACCCAGTGAGAGGTAAGTGGATCATGGGGGCAGTTTTCCCCACACTGTTCTAGTGGTAGCGAATAAGTCTCATGAGATCTGATGGTTTTATAAGGGGAAACCCCTTTCGCCTTTCACTTGGTTCTCATTTGCTGTTTGCCTGCTGCCATGTAAGACGTGCCTTTCGCCTTCTGCCGTAATTGTGAGGCCTCCTCAGCCATGTGGAACTGTGAATTCATTAAACCTCTTTTTCTTTATAAATTACCCAGTCTTGGGTATGTCTTTATCAGCAGCATGAAAATTGACTAATACGCTGTCCATGAATGATACTCTGTTAGCCCATTTGCATTGTTATAAAGAAATACCTGAGGCTGGGTAATTTATAAAGAAATGAGGTTTATTTGGCTCCTTGTTCTGAAGGCTGTACATGAAGCATAGTACTGGCACCTGCTTCCAGGGAGGGCCTCAGGAACCTTCCAATCATGGTGGAAGGTGAAGGGAAACCAGCATATCACATGGTGAGAGAGGAAGCAAGAGAGACAGGGAGGAGGTGTCAGTCTCTTTTAAACAACCAGATATCGCATGAACTCACAGGGTAAGAACTCATTCATTACCAAGAGGACAGCACCAAGCCATTCAGGAGGCATCTATCTCCAACATCGAGGATCACATTTTAACATGAGATTTGAAGGGGACAAACATCCAAACTATGTCAGATACCAAAGCTGACAATGCTTAGGATCTTTAGCTGTTCCAGGTTCTGGGAAAAGGGAGAGAGTTAGCTTCCCTCCTGTATGCTGTGCTACTCCATATTATATTAGTAATTATTGTTCTCTAAAGGCTCTTAAAAGCAAATAAACAAATGCAAGGCAAAACATATGAAATGCAAGGCAAAACATACGAAATGCAAGGCAAATGCATTAAAAACTTTTGAGTGTTAATATATAGATTTTATTTTATCTTTTTAATTTCTTTTGCTTAACCAAATAGATTATGTAGTTTTGATTAACTGGCCATGAAATAGCTCTGCCTACATAGAATTTCCCATGAATAATTGGTTGTGGAGACTTTTGTGTGTGACCCAAATCCTCCCTCAAAACTGAAGTTTGCCTAGCTATTGGGAGTGTTGGCAAATCATGCCTCTCAGCTGATTCTCTCTAGAATTTATTCTCAGGAGATCTAATTAATAACTTGTCAAGCTGATGTCCATCCTTGGGGACAACTCGTATCTGAAGAATGGCCAGTGAAAGGTATTAAAACTCCATACTCCTGCCTCAATTTAGGGCAACTCTGAAGGGTCACCCCAGCTTCTCAGCTCCCCCTTGAGATTAGCTGAGGTATTTGTTGTGACTGCCTCACATCTCAACTCCCTTTATCCAATTCAGCTTTTTCGCCACAGTTGTTGGTTCCTAGGATTTTACCCAGTTAAATGTTCTCTACACAAATCTCTATCTCAAATCTGCTTTACAGGGAATGTGGCCTCAGACAGGTTTTCTTTAGGTTCTGGACATAACTCTCATTAGTCATTGATATGATTCGGCTGTGTCTCCGCCCGAATCTCACCTTGATTGTAATTATCCCCACATGTCAAGGATGGAGTCAGGTGGAGATAATTGAATCATAGGGGCGGTTTCCCCCTACTGTTCTCGTGGTAGCGAATAAGTCTCACGAGATCTGATGGTTTTAAAATGGGAGTTTCCCTACACAAGCTTTCTTCTCTGCTACCATTTAAGATGTGCCTTTGCTTCTTTTTTGCCTTCTGCCGTGACTGTGAGGCCTCCCCAGCCATGTGGAATTGTGAGTTCATTAAACCTCTTTCCTTTATAAATTATCTGGTCTTGGGTATGACTTTATTAGCAGCATGAGAACAAACTAGTACAGTCTGTTCTATAAGCCCAAGTCGGATCACAGAGTCCCGCTTTCTGTTTTTTTTTTTTTCTAGCCTATATTTCTACTAAAACTTGACTCATATAGACTTAAAACAAAATAATTAAGCATGGCTAATATTTATTTAATATTTTATACATGTCAGGTACTGTATTTTGTAACTTATCTTTTAATAATCTTTCCAAATCTCTAAAAGGAGAATTCTGCTCTTTTATAGAGAAAATAAGGATGACTCTGAAAATGTTAGTATTAGGGGAAGTAGGGTGAGGGACATAGGGGGCACTTTGTGTTATTTGTGCATTTTACTATCAGTCTAAAATCAGGTCAAAATAAAAATTAAAAAAAATGAGTAGTAGAAGCAGGTTGTTAAGATTTTCAGTGTGACTCTAGAATTTTTTTGTTTGTTGTTTGTTTTGGAGTGTAGTGGTAAGATCTCTGCTCACTGCAACCTCCACTTCCCAGGCTCAAGCAATTCTCCTGCCTCAGTCTCCCAAGTAGCTGGAATTATAGGTGCCCGCCACCATACCCAGCTAATTTTTGTATTTTTTTTTTTTTTTTTTTAGTAGAGATGGGGTTTCAGCATGTTGGCCAGGCCAGTCTCCAACTCCTGACTTCAAGTCATCCGCCCGCCTCAGCCTCCCGAAGTGCTGGGATTATAGGCATGAGCCACCACTCCTGGCCCAAAGTTCATATTTTAACTACTAACCTAAATTATTTTAAAAACAAAAGTCTCCTTGGACTCAAACCAGGTCAGAGTGACATGATCAAGTGCCTGTTTTGTGCAGGGTAAAGTGAGATTGTTATCTAGGAAATAGGTGAAATGTCTTGTTGTGGGCATAAATATTTCATATAAATTCTCAGCTTCATATTAGCACTTAGATTATAATTACCTAAAGAATAGAGAACAATTTCAAATAATTTTCAGTGTATCAGGCGAATCAAAAGTATACATACAAGCATGCAGATGAATTTCAGTGAATATAGTGGTGACAATGCTCAGCAGAATATGTGTCCCCCACCCCAACCCTGCTTCTTGCTCTTTCACTGTCCTAAAGATAGAACAAAATGGTTCAGGCATCCAGCTTGTCCCCTCCACACTTCACACTTTTACTTAATAGCAGCTTATCTTTAACACTTTGTCATCTTTAAGATGTTGCTAATTCTTTCTGGTAGATCCCAGGACTGAGGATGAGAAAGAATGATTTTATTTAAATAAGGTTGCTTAATTAAAAAACAATTTTTTTTAGTTTTAAAATATTTTCATTATTTTATAAAATTTTTGTGGGTACATAGGGGGTTTATATATTTGTGGGGTACATGAGATGTTTTGATACAGGCATGCAGTGTGAAATAATCACGTCATGAGGAATGGGCTTTCCATCCCCTCAAGCATTTATCCTCTGAGTTAAAAACTATTCAATTGGCTGGGCGTGGTGGCTCACACCTGTAGTCCCAGCTCTTTGGGAGGCCGAGGTGGGCGGATCGCCTGAGGTCAGGAGTTTGAGACCAGCCTGGCCAACATGATGAAACCCCATCTCTACTAAAAATACAAAAATTAGCCAGGTGTGGTGGCGAGTGCCTGTCATCCCAGCTACTCGGGAGGCTGAGACAGGAGAATCATTTGAACCTGGGAGGTGGAGGTTACAGTGAGCCGAGATCATGCCATTGTACTCCAGCCTGAGTGACAAGAGTGAAACTCCATGTCAAAACCAAACAAACAAAAATCAATTACATTCTTTAAGTTATTAAAATTAAACATTGTAAATGATTTTTTTCCCAAAGCTTTTTCAAAGAAAAAAAAAAGTAGAAACAAAGACACTTTCTACTGATTTCCAACATGGTGACTCTGTATTTCTAGCATGTGTTAAGGTGAAAAATTGATTTTATGTTTAATACAAAACATAGCATAATGTAATGAAAAGCAAGATTGTAATGATAAAGGAAAATAACATTAGTGCTAATTTTTTTCAATTTGAAGCATTGGATTAAAATGAATTAGGTTATATTCCAACATGTTTATATTGAATTTCTTTTTTCTCCAATTGGTTTCTTTTTTTTAATGGGGGAGTGTTGCATTTGTATAAGGTTTCCCTATTATATTCAATTGTTTTGAGATGCTTTTAATATGAAGTTTTTATGTTTTCTTTTTGATGTATACATGTTATGCTTTTATGCTGAATTTGATAATTGGTGCTGTATATGCAAAGCAAATGTAATTTCCCAGCTTTTATTTTTTAAAGCCCTGGGAAGCAACATAATAAAGTAGAAATAGTATCAAGACAGGAGTTAGAATACCTGGATTCTAAAATTTAAATTAAATTAGGATCTAGTGACATTATAGGTGTTCCTTGATCTTCTGATGACCTGATTCCTCAAAAGAAAAATAAAATAATCTATAAATTGTTTCGAATTCTAAAACTCTATAAATCTTATTTTTAAAATTATAATTAGTTGAACTCTATAAGGTCACAAAAATCCCTATTAAGAAACTAAAATAAAATTTTATCATATCTTAAAAATACTCTGATCTTTTTTTGTATGCTGACATGAATTCTAATTATTTTTGAGCCCCTAAAAAACATTTAAGATCACAGTTTATGTTTTATTATTGACTTTCAGATAATTAACATTTTACTGATAGATATGAACAAATCTACTCTAATAGAGATAGTCATTAGTTTATTTCTCTCTTTTCAGTATCAATAAAAAGTATCGATTTACCAATAACAATGAATTAATTGCCTGAAATAAATGAAACGTAAGCAGCAAAAGTGAACTTTTTAGTATAACTCTTCTTGTAAACATTGACTTAGTTCAAAGGGAGCTTATCTTTAAAAAAAAAAAAGCGCTAATTCATGTCTATTGGTATAGATATAATCTTTTGTTCCTTGAAAATAGATCCTACTATACTTCAGACACTATGCCACTTGGTGGAGATATTAACACAAATAGCAGGTGATCATTGTCCTCATGGAGTTTATTTTAAAGAGAACAAAGTGAGACAAAGGCACACAAGCAAAGAACTACAATACAAAGGGGATGGCATCTGACTCAGCATGGAGGTGTCACGGAAGGTGTTGTTTAGCTTAGGTTTTGAAGTGTGGGTAGGAGATGGCCCATGTTGAGAGTGGGAACTGGGAATTAAAAAGATGAGGAGGTCTCTGCAAATCTACATGGATGGGAAGTAGCATGCTGATGTGGGAAACAACTAAAAAGTTCCAGAATGCATGGTTTATAAAGCGTGAGTCAGAGAGGGCTAGACCAGTAGCCAGATCAAGGATATCTCAGATGTTATAGTCATGAATTAGTGCATTGACCTGCAGGCCATGGGAGTCACTGAAGGTTTCAGTCAGGTAAGTGAGCTGATCAGAACAGTCCTTTAGATAGGCCGCTCTTTTGGCTGTAAGGGGGACACGTTTGAAGTAGGGCTATAGCTAAAAATATACAGACACTTCCTCTTGTCTACAGCCCTGCTGGCATCTGTTGTATTTTGACTTTTTAATAATAGCCATTCCAACCGGTATGAAATGGTATCTCATTGTGTTTTGATTTGCATTTTTCTGATGATTAGTGATTCTAAGCATTTTTTTTCGTGTATTTGTTGGCCATTTGTTCGTTTGAGAAGTGTTTGTTCATGTCCTTTGCCCATTTTTTAATCAGGTTATTTTTTTTTCTAATTGATTTAAGTTCCCTGTAGATTCTGGATACTAAAAAACAAACAAAAACCAGAAGTAAATAAATACTCAGGACACACACACCCACACCCACAGAGAGAGAGAGAGAGAGAGAGCGCCTAGGTAAGAGGACACCAACCACCAGGGTCTAAACTGGGAACACTTTCTAGTACAGAATGAATGGAAAGGATTCATGAAATATCTAGAAAGTAACGTTAATGAGATTTACATGTATGGAGTGAATGAGGAGAAACAGGGATCATTCAGGATTCTGGTGGGAATAACAGGGGGAGCCATTAGTTGAAATTTTGAAGTGGGAGAAGGAGAGGGAGTTTTAGGGAGAAAGATGAGTTGTTTTTTAGGTATTTCAAACCCTTGAAGCTTCTATGGGACATCGAAGTGGAAATAACAGTCTGTGGGTTGGGACAATAAAGAAAGAAATTGGTTGAAGACTAGGGGAAGAGTATAGAGCAAAGAAATATTTAAGATAATAAACGTATAGAGATAGCTGAAAATGTGGGACTGGATTACAAAGGAAGAATGATTTAGTTATGAAGCCCAAGGGCTGACAGGAATGGGTGACTACTCGAGGAGTTCATATGCATCTGTTATTGTATGAATAAAAAAAATTATCTGTTCCTTCCTAAAGATATCTTCAACCTGTTTTTGGATACATATGGGCACTGCTTTTCACTCTCTTAGCCCCATTTCTTATTTTAGCCTCTGCTGTAGCAATCAGTTCTGCACAGGCTTTGACCCAGGCTTTGACTAATTGGTGCAGGTGTGATATGACACTTACCTGGAATGGCCCACAGTTTGTGGCTGCTCTCACTTAAGCAGGTGAGATGCTCATGTAGGTGTAACCTAGAAGCTTGGTAGAGTTTATGCCCATGGGGCAACCTGTGACCACTCAAAAATAAAGCCCTTTCCTCCTCCCAGATTGAGGAGTCTTGCATTATGTAATAAAACTCCTTAGAAGGCCTATTAGGTTCCAATACAGCATTAGGCAACTTGATAAGGTATCCCATCATCAGCCTTCCTTTCTTCCCTCATTCCTCTGCCTCTCACTCTTTCTTCCTAAGTTAACTTCTTAGATAAAATGCCAACTTTCTATATTTTGCTTCACATCAGGGAAAATAATTGTATATCCCATTTCAAAAGCACATAAAAAGGAAGGTTACTGTATAGAAAATTTGTCTTTAATAGATTAAGCTGTAATTTTCCAAATACTTTAAAATTTTATTTCAGATACGTTTTTCATTTTTATAAGCTTCATCTAAAAGCAGAGTTCACCTAAGAATATACCTAAGAGCATATTACATAAAATATATTTTATATTTCAGTAGTTTAGCTAGGATTCTTTCAAAATTGAGAGGATCTACAAATATTTCTAACACATTAGTTTTCAGTCTTAAGGCTGAGTCAAGAACAAAGCTCCTAAACTTTGCATTGGTGATTCAGAACACTTTAAAATTGTTATTTAATTCATTAATTTATTTTTAAAAATTTTTCACATTGTAATTATATAGATTTATAGGATACAATTTGATGTTTCAATGAATATGTATGTTGTCTAATGATCCAATAAGGATAGTCAGTGTATTAATTACCTCATGCATTTATCATTTCTTTTTAATAAGAAATTTCAAAATCCTTTCTTCTAGATACTTTGTAATATACAATAATTTACTTTTAACTATAGTCACACTGCTTTGCAAAGAACACTACAACTTATTCTTCCTATATAATTGTGATTTCATAACTGTTAACCAATCTACCTCCATTTTGCCCTCCCCACTTCTTCCTCACTGTTTGGTAACCATTATTCTACTCTACTTCTGTATTAACATTTTTTTTTTTAAGATTCCACATATGAGAGAGATCATGCGGCATTTGCTTTCTGTGTCTGGCTTATTTCATTTAACATTGTATCCTACAGGGTCATCCATGTTGTTGCAACTGGCAGAATTTCATTCTTTTTTTATGGCTGAATAGTATTTCATTGTGTGTGTGTCCATATATATATATATATATATATATATAAAATTTTATGTACAATTATAATTGCACATAAAATTATATATAATTATAATTACACATAAAATTATATATAATTATAAATGTATAATTATATAATTATAAATATATAATTATAAATATATAAAAAATATACAATTAATTATATATAAATATATAAATATATAATTATATATAATTTATATATAAATAAATAATTATATATTTATATATCAATATATAATTATATATAAATACATAATTATATATAATTTATATATAAATAAATAATTATATATTTCTATATAAATATATAATTATATATAAAAATATAATTATTTATAATTTCATATATAATTATAATTATATATAATTTTATATGTAATTATAACTATATATAATTATATATAGTTATATATAATTATATATAATTATATATAGTTATATATAATTATATATAATTTTATATAGTTATATATAATTATATATAATTTTATATAGTTATATATAATTATATATAATTTTATATAGTTATATATAATTATATATAATTTTATATAGTTATATATAATTATATATAATTTTATATAGTTATATATAATTATATATAATTTTATATAGTTATATATAATTATATATAATTTTATATAGTTATATATAATTATATATAATTTTATATAGTTATATATAATTATATATAATTTTATATAGTTATATATAATTATATATAATTTTATATAGTTATATATAATTATATATAATTTTATATAGTTATATATAATTATACATAATTTTATATAGTTATATATAATTATATATAATTTTATATAGTTATATATAATTATATATAATTTTATATAGTTATATATAATTATATATAATTTTATATAGTTATATATAATTATATATAATTTTATATAGTTATATATAATTATATATAATTTTATATAGTTATATATAATTATATATAATTTTATATAGTTATGTATAATTATATATAATTTTATATAGTTATGTATAATATATAATTTTATATAGTTATATACAATTCTATATAATTTTATATAGTTATATACATTATAAATAATTTTATACAGTTATATATAATTATGAATAATTTTATACAGTTATATATAATTATATGTAATTTTACACAGTTATATATAATTATATGTAATTTTATACAGTTATATATAATTATATGTAATTTTATACAGTTATATATAATTATATGTAATTTTATACAGTTATATATAATTATATGTAATTTTATACAGTTATATATAATTATATGTAATTTTATACAGTTATATATAATTATCTGTAATTTTATATAGTTATATATAATTGTACATAATTTTACATAGTTATATATAGTTATAACTATATGTAGTTATATATGATTATATATAATTATATATAATTTCTATACTTATAAATATGTAATTATATATATTATAATTATAAATATATATAATATAAATATACAATACATTTTATATAATATATGATATATAATATATAGTATAATATAAAATATACATTGTCATATAATATATAATATATAGTACTATATATTATAATATATAATTATATATTATAATATATAATACTATATATTATATATAAATGTAATATGTAATACTATATATTATAATATATAATACATAATATATTATAATATATAAAATTGTAATGTAGTATAATATATAATATATATTATATATTATAATATATAATATATATTATATATTGTAATATATATAATATATAATAATATATACCATATATAATATAAATTATTATATATACTATATAATATAAATTATATATACTATATATAATATAAATTATTATATATAATATATAATATAAATTATTATATTTAATACATATAATTTTACAATATATGATATATAATATTTAATATATATCATATATGATATATGATATATATGATATATATCATATATCATATATGATATATATTACATATAATATAGATATATGTAATACATATTATATATAATAATTTATATTACATATATAGCATATATTATAATATATTATATATTATAATATATTATAATATTGTACATTATTATATATTATTATGTAATATATATTATAATATATATTATTATATATTATATTTATATATAAGATATGTATTAGATATTATATATAGTTATATAATATATTTATATATAATATATGTATTTTATATAATTATATATTATAATGTATATTATTATATTTTATATATTATAATATATTATAATGTATATTTTATATTATACTGTATATTATATATTCTATAAAATGTATTGTATATTTATATTTTATATATTTATAATTATAATATATAATTACATATTTATAAGTATATGAATTATATATAATTATATATAACTACATATACTTATAACTATATATAACTATGTAAAATTACATATAATTTTATATAACTATATAAAATTATGTATATTATATATTATATACATGATGTATATTATGTATGTTATATATTATATGCATAATGTATATTATGTATATTATATATTATATACAACATATTATGTATAATATATGTCATATATAATATATATATCATATATAATATATATGTCATATATAATATATTATATATATCATATATAATATATTGATATATATCTCAATATATTGATATATATAAGATATATAGGTCATATATTATATATTATATATATCATATATAATATATATATCATATGTAATATATGATATATCTTATATATATAATATATATGGTATATAATATATTGTATATATAATATATATTATATATATGGTATATATGACAGATTATATATATCATATATAATATATATCATATATTATCTAATATATATTATATATGACATATATAATATATATTAGATAATATATGATATATATCATATATGATTTATATAATATATATGATATATATCATATAATATATGATATATATCATATATATCATATATCATATATATAAGATATATGATATATAATATATTATACATATCATATATTGTATATATCATATATATCATATATTATATATCATATATCATATATAACATATTATATATAATATATCATATATGATATATTATATATGAGATACTATATATGGTATATTATATATAATATATCATATATATAATATATATGATATATTATATATAATACATAATATACATTATACATAATATATAATATACATAATACACATTATGTATATAATATATTATACACATTATGTATATAATATATTATATACATAATGTATATAATATATAATATACAATATATATTATGTATAATATACATAATATATATTATATATAATATACACAATATATATTATATACAATATACATAATATATATTTTATATATATATAATTCACTTGTTTGTTTTTAGACACATAGGTTGATTCCATATCTGATTATTAGAAATAGTGCTACAGTAAATATAAGAGTGCAGATATTTTTCAAACACAATGATTTCATTTCCTATGGATATATACCCATTAGTGGGATTGCTGGGTTTTGTGATTGAATGATTTTTTTTTTTTTTTAACGAACTTCCATAAAGTTTTGCTTAATATTTGTACTAGTTTACAATCCCATCAATAGTGTGTAAGTGTTCCCTTTTCTCCACTTCCTTGCCAACTCTTATCTTTTACCTTTTTGGTAATAGCCATTCTAATGGGTGAACTGGTATCTCATTGTAGTTTTGATTTGCATTTCCCTGATGGTTAGTGGTGTTGAACATGATTTTGTTATATATTCGTCTTGACCATTTCTATATTTTCTCTTGTGGCATGTCTTTTAGTTTATTTTGTCCTTTTTTTTTTTTTTTTTTTTTGAGAAGGAGTCTTGCTCTGTTGCCCAAGCTGGAGTGCAGTGGTGCAATCGGGGCTCACGGCAACCTCCATCTCCCTGGTTCAAGCAATTCCCCTGCCTCCGCCTGCTGAGTAGCTATGGTTACAGGCACACGCCATCATGTTTGGCTAAATTTTTGTATTTTTAGTAGAGAAATGATTTCACCATATTGGTCAGGCTGGTCTCAAACTCCTGACCTCAGGCAATCCACCCGCCTCAGCCTCCCAGTTTTGCCCATTTTTAAATAAGTTATTTATGTTTTTGCTGTTGAGTTGTTTAAGTTTCTTATATAATCTGGGCATTAACTCCTTAGCAGATGTGTAGTTTGCAAATATTGTATCCCATTCTGTAAGTTGTTTTTTCACTCTGTTAAGTTTCCTTTGCTGTGCAAAAGCATTTTAGTTTGATGAAACCCCATTTATCTATTTTTGCTTTTGTTGCCTGTGCTTTTGACGTCTCATTTTAAAAATCCTTGTACAACCCAATGTTATAGAGAATTTCCCACATATTATGTTCTAGTAGTTGTTCATAGTTTTCAATCTTACCTTTAGGTCTTTAATCGCATTTGAGTTGATTTTTGTATAAGGTAGAAGATAGGGGTCTAATTTCATTTTCCCACATGTAGATATCCAATCTTCTCAGTACTATTTAATGAAGAGACTGTCTTTACCCCTGTGTGTGCTCTTGACTCCTTTTTGGAAAATCAGTTGACTTTAGGTATGAGAATTTATTTCTGAGCTGTATATTCTCTTCCATTGGTCTATGTGTTTGCTTTATGGCAGTGCCATGCTGTTTTGCTTACTATGGCTTTGTAGTACATTTTGAAGTCAGGTAGTGTGGTGCCTCCAGCTTTGTTATTTTTGCACAGGATTGCTTTGGTTATTTGGGGTCTTTTCTGGTTTCATACAAATTTTAGCGTATTTTTTTCTATTTCTGTGAAGAATTTCATTGGTATTTTGATAGGGATTGCATTGAATCTGTAGGACATTTTGTTAGTATGGTCATTTCAATAGTATCAGTTCTTCCAATCCATGAGTATATAATGTCCATTTTTTGTGTATCATAAATTTTTCCATCAGTGTGTTATAGTTTTCGTTGTAGAGATCTTTCACGACCTTGATTAAATTTATCTGCAGATTTCTTGGTAGCTATTGTAAATGGAATTCCTTTCTTGATGACTTTTTCAGATAGTTCACTATTAGTGTATAGAAACACCACTGAATTTTCTGTGTTGATTTTGTATACTACAACTTTACTGAATTTATTTATTATTTCTAGTAGTTTTTGGTCAAGTCTTTAGGGTTCTCACTCTATATAAGTATATATAGAAAGAACCCTAAAGAGAGAGAGATCATATATATCTATATGATCATATATATAGATGTATACGTATGTATGTGAGATCACATTTTCTACAAACAGAAACAATCTTACTTCCTTCTTTCCAGTTTGGATCCCTCTTATTTATTTCTTTTGTCTAATTGCTCTGGCTCTGACCTCCAGTACTATGCTAAATAGAAGTGGTAGAAGTTGACATCCTTGTCTTCCTCCATATCATAGAGGAAAAGCATTTAACTATTCACCATAAATAAGATGTTAGCTGTGGGTTTGTCACATATGGCCTTTACTGCATTGAGGTACACTCCTATACCTACTTTCTTGACAGTTTTTATCATAAAGGAATGTTGACTTTTGTCAAGTGTTCTTTTTGCATATGTTGAAATGATCACATGGTTTTTGTTTTTCTTTCTATTGTGGTGGTGTATCATATTTACTGATTTGTGCATGTTAAGCCATCCTTTCATCCCTGGGATGAATCCCACTTGATTATAGTGAATAATCTTTTTAGTGTGCTGTCGAAGTCAGTTCACTTGTATCTTGTTGAGAATTTTTGTATCTATGTTCTTCAGGAATATTGGCCTGTTATTTTCATTTTATGCGTGTCTTTGTCTGGTTTTAGAATCAGGATATTGTGAGCCTCATAAGATGAGTATGGAAGTATTCCTTCCTCATTACTTTTGTGAAAAATTTTGTGGAGAATTGGTAGTTATTCTTTAACTGTTTGGTAGAATTCAGCAGTGAAGACATCAGGTCCTGGGTGTTGGTTGTTGTTGTTGTTGTTTTGATGGAAGATGTTTTATTATTGATTCAATTTCCAAACTCATTATTGATGTGTTCAGATGTTATATTTCCTCACAATTTAATCTTGGTAGTTGTATGTGTGCAGAAATTTATTCATTTGATTCTACATTATCAAATTTGTTGGCATATAGTTACGAGTAATGTCTTACAATCCCTTATATTTCTGTGGTGTATCAGTTGTAATGTCTCCTTTTTCATCTTTTATTTATTTGAATTTTCTCTCTTTTTGTCTTAGTTTAGCTAAAGGTTTGTCAGTTTTACCTTTACACTTTGTTTTATTTATCTTTTGAAATATTTTTTAGTGTCTGTTTCATTTATATCTGCTGTGAGCTTTATTATTTCCTTCCTTCTACCAATTTTGGGTTTAGTTTGTTTTTGATGTTCTAGTTACTTGAAGTGTATAATTTTGCTTTGTGATTTGAAAATCTTTCTTCTTTTTTGGTGTAGGCTTTTATTGCTATAAATTTCCCTCTTAGAACTGCTTTTGCTACGTTCCATAGGTTTGGGTATGTTGGATTTTCATTCTTACTTGTCTCAGTGACTTTTGAAATTTTCCTATTAATGTCTTAATGAGACCCATTGATTTCTTGGGTGCATGCTATTTAATTTCCGTGTTTTTATAAAATTTCCAAGGGCTTTCCTGTTGTTGATTTCTGGCTTTATATCACTGTAATCAGAAAAGATACTTCATATGATATCTGTCTTCTTAAGTTTGTTAAGACTTATTATGTGTCATAATGTATGATTGGTTCTAGAGAATGTTTGGTGTACAGTTGAGAATAATTTGTATTCTGCAGCTGTTGGATGATGTATTAGTCTTTTTTCATACTGCTGATAAAGACATACCTGAGACTGGGTAATTTACAGAGAAAAAGAGGTTTAGTGGACTCATAGTTCCACGTGGCTGGGGAGGTCTCCCAATCATGATGGAAGGCGAAAGGCACATCTTACATGGTAGCAAACAAAATAGAATTGAGAACCAAGTGAAAGGGTTCCCCCTTATAAAACCATCAGATCTTGTTAGACGCATTCACTACCACAAGAACAGTATGGGGGAACCGCCCCCATGATTCAATTATCTCCCACTGGTTCCCTCCCACAACATGTATGAATTATGGGAGCTATAATCAAGATGAGATTTGGGTGGGGATATACAGCCAAACCATATCAGGTGAGATCTTCTTTACCTGCTAGGTCCATTTGGTCTATGGTATAGTTTGAGTCTGTCATTTTTTGGTTGATTTTCTCTTCATGTAATCTGTCCATTTTTAAAGTGGAGCATTGAAATTTCCTACTAATATTGTATTGCAGTCTATCTCTACCTTTAAATCTAATATTTGCTTTATATATCTAGTTGTTTTGGTGTTGGGTACATATATAGTTACACCTAAGTAATATATATGTTATGTCCTCTTATTGAATTGGGCCTTTTATCATTATACAGTGACATTCTTTTTTTATATAGTTTTTTTATTTAAAGCCTTTTAAAATATGACATGACTGTGGCTACTCCTGCTTGCTTTTCATTTGTTTGCATAAAATATATTTTTCCATCTCTTCACTTTCAGTCTATTTGTCTTTATTAGTGAGATAAGTATCATGTAGGCAGCATATAGGTGGGTTTTGCTATCTGAATCCATTCATCCACTTTATATCTTTTAATTAGAGTTTAATCCACTTCTATTCAAGTTCATTATTGATAAATTAGGACTTCCTTCTACCATTTCATTAGTTGTTTTTTAGATTACTTGTTCACTTCTTCCTTTCTTATTGTTTATCTCTCTAGTTTGGTGGTTTTCTGTGGTGCTAAGCTTTGTTTCTTTTCCCTTTTTGTGTGTGTGTGTGTGTGTATCTGCTGTAATTTATTTCTTTCTGGTTAGTGAAACTAACATACAGAGTCCTGTATTTGTAACAGACTATTTTACACTGATAACAACTTAACTTCTGTCACATAAAAACACTCTTGACTTCTCCCCCCCACACACACAATTTATATTTTTGTTACCTTACATTACATCTTTATGAATGGTAGACTCCATGGAACATAGGATCTATGTCACAACTAAATCAATTATTTAATGGCAGCATTAAAGCAGCCCAAAGAATGTGAAAAACTGGTGTGGGTGTATTTAACTTTTTAAAAACTGTGTTTCATAATGTTTTCATTAAAAAGTCTTTATCAGTTTGCTAATGCCTAATTTTTACAACCAGCCACCATACATTTTACAGGATAAATATATTATTTCAGTAGTAATTGAAGCAGAATTTTTGTTGCTCTTCTTACCCTTAGAGATTGTGTATTATCCTCAGACGTAATTCTTTGATTTTTTTTTCTTTTCATGTTGTTACACATAGTTACCAACAATCAATGTGAGAATAACCTTTGAATATTTTCAAGCATTAAGATTTGTTTATACAGCTGCACAATTAGACAACCAACACTCTTGGGTCTTTACCTCTCAGCATACACCTGATTATTAACTTAAAGGTATGATGGGAAAAGTATCAATTTTTCTTGGTCACCTAGATTTAGAAATATGTAATAACAATAAGCTTGGGTCTGCTTCTTCAGAACCCTAGGAAGTGGAGTGATGGTTCTCTGAAGAGGCTGAAAACAAAGTATGTGTTTCCAGAAGGCTTAATAGAATATGTTGAGACATAGACCATTAACACAAAAGTGAAAGAAATGCAAAAAAAGTATGAAAGTAAGGATTTGAGAAGGGAAATTTTATTTTTAACTCTAAGATTCCTATGAATTATATGAAAGTAAATGTCCTATCCTTAAAATTAGCCAAAGGAAGCACTTTAATTATCAATATGATATGACTTTTCATACTCTTATCTGAAGATATCCTAAACTAAGATCCAGTTTTCTAAGAAAAGACCTTTTACTCATGCTTTAAAGCATGTTAGATGATTCCTACCACATCACATCATGTTGTTTACATGTATGATTTAAACTGCATTTATTCTTCAACTCACTGGTTCCTTAGGCTTCTTATCTTTCCTTGCACGCTTAGATAATTTTATGTAAAATTGATTTTTACAAGTTTAGTTGCTGGGCGTAGTGGCTGTCACCTGTAAACTCAGTACTTTGGGAATTCAAGGCAGGTGGATTGCTTGAGTCTTGGAGTTTGAGGCCTGCCTGGGAAAGATGACAAACCCCATTTGTACAAAAATAAAAATATTAGCTGGATATGGTGGCACATGCCTGTGGTCCCAGCTACTCCAAGGCTGAGGTGGGAGGATGGCTTGAGTCCGAGAGGCAGAGGTGTGAGCCAAGATCATGCCCTGCTCTTCAGCCTGGGCAACGAAGCCAGACCCTGTTTCAAAAAAAAAAAAATCTAGTGAGATTTGATTTCTATTTCTATGTGATTCAAAACTAGGAGAGCTCCAAGGCTAATGACTATTAAAAAATGGCCATTGCTACTTGCATTTTCTATGAAGCCAGCATACACAGCAACGTGCAACATGCAACCTAAAAACCAAGCTATTTAATATGTAGCTTAGATTTCAGGTTTGATTGTCTTTGAGGTTTGATTATTGCAGAGATCAATTGCCAGACCAAATATAGACTAATTCTGTATTTGGTCTTTTTATCATATGAAACATCCCAGCCTTGGGTATAAATTAAGAGCAAATACGGATGTCCTTGTCAGGTGGTTGCTTCTCTGCACCTCCCGTAGGTGGCCAGTGAACTAAGACCATCAAGAGAGGAGAAGTCACAATAGTATCTTAGATGATGTTAAATTACGTTACAGTAACTCATGAACTCTGTCAGTGAGCTTGCATCATTGCTGGAGCATACCTCTTAGAATCCAAGAGATGAAAAGCAGGTACAAATAAATTGTGTATTGAGTGGCTTTCAGACTGCACTAGAATTAATTTTGTTTCAGTGTTGAAATGTTGTCATTGAAGAAGTCCTAGATTCCACATGAGCTTATACACTGAGAGTTCACAATGAGATGCAGCATTATTTTTAACTATAATCTAGGTAATGTGAGGAACTGGAGAAAGCAGAATAGATTCTTAGGAAGTAGAAATAAAGAGAGAGCTCATCTAAATTACAAATGATTTTTTTGTGTAGGCTTTAGCTGGTTTTATAGGAGACTACAAGGTACAAACTGAATCCTCCATAGACTAGGGAAAACATAGCAAAAATTTTCTTTTGAGCAATAAAATAAATAAATGTATGCATACTGTATTCTCCCCACATTGCGTGGTTGAATAGAAATTTGATTTAAGAGGAATTGATAATTCATTCTTATCTCAGTTATCAGGTCAAGTAATTTATATTCCTAGGACTTTTATTTGCATGTGTGTGAAAAAGTATAAAATATCTCAGTTATCAGGCAGAGGACTTGATATCCCTGGGAATCCACTTGTCCTTTTTAACACAGAACTTAGATTAGATTAGTAGCTCTTAAATTTTCCTAATTATCAGAAAAACCTAAAGTCTTATACAAAAATGTAGATTCCCTACAAACACCAATATCAAAAGCTCCAGAGGAGAATCCTAGGAATCTGTATTTTTAGCAAAAGCTGTTAGTGATTCTGATGGTAAGAAAGACAAATTGGGGAAACATTAGATTAAGTGATGTGTAAAGTAAGTGCCATGCTATTGAATGTCACAATATATTTTAAAAATTTCTTGAGATGAGTTGTAAATGTGACAATTCATTCTAGCTTATCTCCTAAATAGCATCAAGGACCCTATATTCTCTCTTTAAATTTCATTACAAAGATGCTAACTTAAATGCAGTCAGTGGAAGGTAGCTGAATTATAAAAAATGATGATGTGTCAAACAGTTAATAAGAGCTTTTGTTAATGGTGAAGATTATATCTGTGCTTTTAGTTCTGTGGTGTCAATACAGTATCCCTTTCTAGTTGGTAGACAACTGACTATATTAGTTTGCTGATACTATCTCAATAGAATATTCCAGACCTCTCTCCCTCTACTTTATCTGCTTAGCAAACACTTCTATCCTTCATTTTGTTCAAGTAGATTTCCTTTCCTGATAACCATATTTTGATAAACAGCTAGCATAAATATTCAGACACATGTAGAGTTATATTTTCATTTTGTATTAAGTAACTGGCATTTTGTTTTATGGTTACTTTATGGGGATACTGTCCAGGTCACTGAAGACCAGACACAAGCTGAATATACCCAGAGGGGGAGACACCATAAGAGGCTGGCATGAGGCGCTAGTGCTTATTTTCTTCTGCTGTAAGATGCCTGGGCATGAAGGGGAAAAAGCCTGGATGTAATTTGATCTGGAATTTCTGACCTAATGCTTTAAAGGGATTTCTGATTTGAGGCACTGCTTGAGACAAACTCATCCTCTTAAATAGGAGCCTGGGGCAGTGGCTGGACATCAGAGTACAAGAACAAAAAATAGAACTCAGGCTTATCTTGTGACAGATGAAGCTGAGGTGATTGCTTGAATATTTACCCCAGGCATAACTGAGATAAAAGACCATCCTGTTGAGCTGCCAGATAATGCAATGAGAATGGTTTTGATAAGTAATTCCCAGTTTTCAGGGAAAGTAGTATACTAATTTGTCAGAATTGAATACTTAATTTTTATTTCTATATGTACAAAAATATGATGCTTGATGAGTTTGGGAAAAGCATTAATGGACAATTTCATCAGTTTGATATAAAGGGATGCTCTCTATCACTGAGCTTAATATGAATATGTGGCTCTATACAACAGTGTGTTTCTTTTTTCTTTAGTTGTGTGACTTACTGCCATCAAAAATCCCATTATACAAATGTGTATAATGAGAAAGGCTGCCACCTGGTTTAGTGAAATTATGATGAAAGATGTTTAGCAAAACTTTGACCAAACATATAATCAAAAATAGTTGATTGCACAGCTAGTCTACATAGTGCCTAGGATCTCATGAAGATCTAGAAAGTTCTTGCAAATGGAATTTTTTTAAATAGAAAAGCCAAAGGGCTTTTTGATTGTACTACTGCCACATCTTCACAAACTGAAAAAGAAATACAAAAACAAAAAGCCTTAAGAAATTAATGACCCTCAACATGTTCAAAAATTAAATTACTTCATTAAAAATATTCTCTTAACATTCATCACATTAAGAAATCACATAAGTAATGAAATAGCTCTTAAATATTCAAGGATAACTTGGGTTGCAAGGGCTTCCGAAGGTATAAACCACCAAAGAGATTTTACTCTAGATTTCTAGAATTAAAGTTATCTATTTTTTTCAAGCAGTTAAGGAGTGATGTTTAGTTTCTATGTTAAAGAGTTTGCAACACTTATGAATATTCCTGTGTTCTTATGATTCTTTGGTCTTGTAAGGTCTGTTTTATATATATTAGCCTTATTGTAAGGAGAAATTTATGTTAAATTATAGATTTTGATGAACTAAATTCCCCCACCCCCAAACTACATTATAATGTGCACATCATGTCACAGTTAATGTTCAACATACCCTCAAATACCATTTTGGGAATCAGAGGCTTAAGTGACACCAAAGCATTTCCACATGTAAATAATAAAAAAGATAACATTAACATTATATTTTTATTTTCAAGGAAGTCAGATTTGAAGAGCAATTACAAAGTGGACAGGAACTTGACAATAAAAACTTAAAAGTTACATTTCAAATGAAATACTATAACTTTTAAAGAAGAAAATGTTATTAACAGCATTAATTTTGTTAAAATAAAAACTTTACCCCTGTTAAATTTAACATAATTTAATTGAGCAAGGAAAGATTCATGAATTGGGCAGCACTCAGAACCAGGAGAAGTTCAGAGAGCTCCACTCAGTAACATGGGCAGGCAGTATTTGTAGACAGAAAAAGTAAGTGACATACAGAAACAGCTTGATTGGTTAGAGCTCAGCATTTGCCTTATTTGAGCATGGTGTGCTAAGGCCTTTGCTTTATATGAACATGGTTTAATCATTTGTGCTGAACTTTGGCTGCTGTGATTGGCAGACACTCGTTTACAAGAGTATACGCTTAGATTGCAGGTTGTTTACATACTAAGGTTGCTGTTTGCTATGTAGGGATTCAAAGTACTACATAATAACTATGGAGGAAGCTTTAGGCCAAATTTAATTTAATCTAACAGTTTCAAAAGCAGGTATTATTTTCACTAAAATGAGATTTTAAAATCTAAATTGAAAAAAGTGTTTATTTTGGAAAAACATTTATTATTACAGAACTTGTTCCTCTTGTAAGGGTCCAAAGTCAGTTACATAATGAATATTAAGGTGCCATGAAAAAAAAATAAAATGTGACACATGTAGAAAATGTTATATTACTAGTATAGTGCTAACCACTTGGTAGATGTTACAATTTTATAGTAAGAATTAATAGTTGTTTAAATATAAATAACTGTTTAAATTGGTTTTGTATTATTTGTATAGCTTCCTCTGTCATTTGACACCTATTAGTGACTATGTGATCAGTAAAAAAAGCAAGAAGCCTTGTAAAAGAGAAAGTGAAAGTAAAAATTTGAAGCATTTGGACTTTTTAAACCAGTCAAGAATTAGACTCTTTGACTGTTTGGACATCATTTAACCAATGGTCTTTCTATGGGCCTATGGATGAGTTATTTAAATTTTGTGGGTCTCATTTATTCAGATCTAAACTAAGAATTTTAGATTCTAAATGTTCTCTATGGACCCATTTAGTATTAAAATGATAGATTTTAAAAACTATGTTGTAAGACTGGCCACAACTAATAGCTATTATACAGATGTATAACATATATGATATATGTGTATATCATATATGTGTATATGTTTTAATTTATATTATATATTTTATAATATATGTTATATATTTATATTAAATATATTTATATGATATATAATATAAATTAAAACATATACACACATATGTGTGTATATGTCTCTGTGCACATACACATATATATGCATACACACATACGTGTGTGTATGTGTGTATATATATTTCTTTTAATTCATCTAACAAATGAAATTGATATTACTCCAGATAGAAAGTGATGCTTGATAAATAACCGAAGATTGAAGGAAAGGACTTGGAAATGCAGGCATAAGTTGGGGAATGGAAAAAGGAGGACAGTCATGGCAAAACTATATAAATGTAGGTAGAAATCGAATTGGAATCCAGGAACTAGGCCATGTAAGGAAGAGAAAGACACGGTTTCAAAGTAAAAGGATGCAGGATTTGTCAGCAGTTTAGATAGTAGTGTGAAATATTAGCGTAATCAGTATCTTTGGCACACGTTTTTTTTTTGATAATTGTATGTCATGTAAAACAGATGGGATATGGCATGGCACCAAGTGTAACACCAACAGTTTTAGTTGAAAGGGGAAGTTTCATTTTTTCTTAAAATACATTAAGAGCTTATCATGTGTTAGTTACTGTGCTGGATGCTGTGTTTGCAGCGCTTGTGTCCTTCAGTGTCCCTCCCGGAGGTTGTCCTTAAAGTCTCATAGAGAAGATGAACATTAAATGCACAAATACTTATGTGATTATAAACAATAAGAAGTTTGTAAAAAGAAAAAGAAAATAGCCTTAGCTTGAGTGGTCAAGGAAAGCTTCTCTGAGAAAGTAACATCTAACCTGGAACTTCAGATACAATTTCTAATTCACAATAACTAATGGGTGGGTATGTGGGACATTGAGCTAGAACAAAAGACAAATATGGGTTAGTTACGGTTTAAGTAGAGTTTAAATCTATCTTTTTTTTAATTTCTGCTTTAGGTCTGCATCAGTGTTAAGTTGCTACATAGAAACATAAAAATGGGGGAAATTTGGGATTTGGTGTCTCCTTTTACAAAGAGAATGAAAGTCATATGATGATTTTTTGTAGAAAGACTTGTATATTAAAATAATAAATTAGAGTTCAACTCTTTTCCTTAAATATTACCTTTAATGGTATGGAAGATAAAATTAGTCTGATGGGAAAAAAAATGACATTTAAGAATTTTAAAACTATGCTTCCTAAATAAGAATTTAATTTTGGTATGTGTGAGCCTATTGATCGGACAGTAGTGCATTGTATTCTGTTAAAATCTTATACCTTATTATGTCATTTTTAAATAATAAAAACACAATTTACTGAAAATTTTAATCAATAGCTCTGAACCTTCTTCACTTTTTTCTAAAATATCAACCAGACTTTTTTCAATTAAATCATTCATTGTAACCTTTAGTAAAATAGGTTCCGTCTAATTTTTAAGATTTGGAAAAACTGAGAATAATTTGTCCTCATTCACATAATATATGAGATGCGAAGTGGGTTACAGGGTATATGGGTTCTCAGAGGGTATTTTAAAATAGCATGTGAGTGTGCAGAGTTTCAAGTAGCAAACTAATTTCAAGATGATCAACACTGATTCTTTTTAAAATTTACTTAGGCAGGTTTCAGGAAGGCATTGTTATATATTAGAGGCAAAAACACAAATGTGCCCCAATTTGGGCCCTTTTTTTGCGCATCTAAAAACACACAGAGGAAAATGGAACTGAAATGAACTTTGTGGTTTGTGAATCCTTTAAAAACCGCAAAAAGCAAATTAATCTCATATGACTTGAGTACTTAGAGATGATGTGTGTGATGATATGTGTAAGACATTTGTTTAGATTCCAAAGTAATGATCAGCTCCCCACAGCCTCCCTCTCTCTACCTCTCTCTCTCAATGTGTGTATTCTCTTTCACTCAACAAGATTAGCAGAAAGAATTCTCTGTAAGTAAAAAATCATGTCTGAGGTTTTGAATGGCCCAATTTCTTAAATCTTTTTTTGATTTCTCTTTTAATATTATTATTATTATTTACTCTCTGCCCTCAACACAGCAGAGGCCTTGATGGGAAAAGGCTTTGTGGGCAAGCGGCAGGTGGGTAGTTGAATCTGGAAGACTCTAACAAATGATACTCCTTCCTTCAGAAGAGTATGAAATGAGACATTTTATAAGGGGAGGGGAGGCTGAGTTGATTTAACCATTCCAGTGTGCAGATACATTAGAAAAGAATTAAGGGATCGTAATGCTTCCACAAATGAAATATTTCAACCATGTAGCACCATCCAAGTGCCCTGTTTGGAGATAATTCTCCATGGATTTCTTCTGTTTGGCACAGTTCAGCCTTTGAGCAAAGGGCGTATTTAAATGGTCTTTACCTTGAGACATTTGCTTACATTCCAGAGTAAAAATAAGCTCTTCTTGCCACCTCTCTTTCTCTGGAGGGGAGAATGGGCAGACATGCCAGCAGCCTATTCCAGCTACAGTCTCCTCATTTTGCATTCCTCTCCTATGGTGTGACTGTCTCACATGCAGGTAAACATCCCTGCCTCCTCATATTGCCCTGTGGGAATGGAAGGTACTTCTCTGGCTGTTGCTTTTTCCTGTCTTTCTGTATCAGGGATCTAGTGTCTTATATCAGTGTATATATATGAAATAGTGGCAAATTTACTCATTAGCTTCCAAGTAGGGTAAAATCTCAGGCCCTTCGTGCTTTCTGATTTGAACTGTGCAAGGAATGGCAAACCCAAATAACTATGGGAACCAGACATGGGACATGAATTGAAAGAAGTAGGTGATATGGTTTGACTCTATGTCCCCCACTTAAATCTCTTGTTGATTTGTAATCCCCAGTGTTCGGGGCAGGACTGGTGAAAGTGATTGGATCATAGGGGCGGATTGCCCCTTGCTGTTTTCATGATAATGAGGGAGTTCTCATGAGATCTGGTTGTTTAAAAGTGTGTCACACTTTCCCCCTTTCCCCTTCTTTCTCTTCCTCCTACTCCAGCCATGTAGGAAATGCTGGCTTCCCTTTGCCTTCTGCCATGATTGTAAGTTTCCTGAGGCCTCCCAAGCCATGCTTCCTGTACAGGCTGTGGAACTGTGAGTCAATGAAACCTCTTTTCTTTATAGATTACCCAGTCTCACATAGTTCTTTACAGCAATGTGAAAACGAACTAATAAAGTAGGTGAAGTTTAAAATAATGAATGGCCGCTGACAACCTTGGTGTGGGTGCTTAATAGGGAGGACTAGTGTCTGCAGCAGCTGAGGAGCAATGTCTTCTTGTGAGATATCCTACTTTTAAAATATTGGCAACCAATCTGACTCAAGAGCACTCATGGAGTTAAACGAAACTGTTATGGACTGGGTCCAGCCCAAGGGCCACCATTTAGTCTTCTCTATCGTAAATGGTGAGATAGTCAAGGATGGGGATGAATTTATTTCTTCCTGTTAACTGTGGAATCACTTGGCACAATGCCTAAGTAGGCACTCATTTTTCTTTTTTTAATCAAAAGTTCTCAGCAAGCTATAAGCCAGACATTAGCTAAGAAGAAATACAATATAATGCCAAAAGATCAACATAAATTTTGTTATGATTTTGTTTCCCAAAATAAGAAAACAGATTTGGTAGACATCATATTTTTTTGTCAGTAATCATCTTATAGTTCTTGACTACTTATATATCCCAGCATTTTATTTTGTCTCTACTATTACCACAATGTTATTATTATCCATTCCTTTGCCCAGTTTCTCACACAGTTTTAATATGGCACTGATGACCCTTGTTTCATGATAAATGGTTTTCATATGTCTACTATAGTAATTGAAAAACTCCAATTATTCTGCAATTTTGTGTATGTGATAGAGTCAGCCACAGAGTTAGAATCATAAAATTTGTCAGGTCAAATCTGAGTTTTATTTCATAGAGATTGGTTTCAGGGTTGTGTAAACAATTGCAAAGATGATTTAAAAACTCTTTTATATTGTATTCAGCAAATAGTTCCCTCAGTATTGGCCTAAAAAGTTTGGAATTCTAAGCTGATTTTCTAAAAGCTCCCAAGAATTGTAGGTTATGTGGTTAAATATTAGATCGTTGTCTGAATGTGTTTATAAGAATTTACTTAACACCTTAGGTGTTAAAATGGGCTAAAAGAGAGCTTCATGTAATGCCTTTCATTCTGTTTGTGCATTTTTGATTATTGGAAAATCCAATGAAAAATAAGTGGGTATCATTAAGAAGTATAAGAGAGAGTGTAAGTATTTGTCCTCTAGGAAATTATAAGTGGATAGCAACAGAAAATTGTTCATAGCTGAATTGAAGAATAGATTGAGATTCTTGAGATTACTATATGCTGGTTATAAAATGCCACACATTAAATTAGCAATTGAGAAAAAGACATGAAAGTAATAGACACATTGATGACTTATGGCAATAAGTATAGAATAAATGCTTTGTATTTGTTTATTGAGGTATAATTTATATGTCGATTTTATCCTGTTTAGGTGAGCAGTTCTATGAATTTCAACAAATGTACAGTTGTCTTTTGGGATTCAGAGGATCAGCTCCAGGACTGCCCCCATGTAACTAAATCAGCACATACTCAAGTCCTGTACTGGAAACAAAGTGTTGGCCCTCTGTATACACATCTTTCACAGCCACAAGTATTTTTTATTGTGTTTGATTTAAAATAAGCCACACATAAGTGGACCAAGGCAGTTCAAACTCATGTTGTTTAAGAGCCAACTGTATACAGTTGTGTAAGCAACCACTACAACCAAAATAGAGTATATCTCCACCATTCCCCCAAATCTTCCATTTCCTGATATAGTCAATCTCCTCCTTTTACACCCCCAGCTCCTGTCAACACAAATCTGATTTCTTTCCCAATTGATATGGTTTGGCTCTGTGTCCCCACCCAAATCTCACCTTGAATTGTAATACTCACCATGGGTCAAGGGTGGGACCAGGTTTATATATGGGGGTGGTTTCCCCCATACTGTTCTCACAAAATCTGATGGTTTTATAAGGGATTTCACCCTTTGCTCGGGTCTCATTCTCTCTCCTGTCACCATGTGAAGAAGGATGTGTTATCTTCCCCTTCTGCCACAATTGTAAGTTTCTTGAGGCCTCCCCAGCCCTATGGAACTGTGAGTCAATTAAGCCTCTTTTCTTTGCAAATTACCCAGTTTTAGGCAGTTCTTTATAGCAGCATGAGAGTATTCAAATACACCAATAATTCTGACTTTTCTAAAATGGCATAAAAGGAGCTGATAAATGATACAGGATTTTGAGTCTGGCTTCTTTCACTTTAATGCTTTTGAGGTTCACAGCTGTTGTTGCATACATCATTGTTCCTTTTTGTTGCTGAGTGGTACTCTATTGTATGAATATACTGCAATTTGCTTATCTGCTTACCAGTTGGGAGATATTTGGGTTGATTTGAGCTTTTGGAGATTATTAACAAAGCCTGTATAAACCTTGTTAATGGATTCTTGTTTAGACACATCTTCATTTGTCTTGAATAAACAAATACCTACATGTGCATTGCCATGTCATATAAAAGTGTATGTTTAATTTTATAAGAACCTGCCAAATTAGTTGTATTAATATAGCTGTGCCATTTAGGATTCTCATCAGGAATGCATTGGAGTCCCAGTTGCTCCACATAGAATATGTGCTTTTTATAAATTTTAAACTAAAATTTCTGCCTCAGATATAATGTATCTTCATATAAAATACATTATATTTGAGACAGAAATTCTTATTTAAAGTTTATAAATTTATAATATATCTAAAATACATTATAGTTATAAAACATACCAATTTTTAATATAATGTATCTGAGGATACATTATATTAAAAACTGATATGTTATATTGGAATTGTGTAATATTTTACAAATACATGATGGCTAAAGTGAAAGTAAGCAGCAGGTTGAATTAATTCCATTTCTCTTATGAGTTAATGGAGGCTAAAACATGTGTTTGTATGTGAGGACAGTCGTTTTTATATCATTTAAAATTTTGGTCAGTCATTCAGTTTCCTAAATACATAGAAGGATGAGTTCAGGAAAGTTGCTAGAGCCTCGTTAATGTTTAAGCCTCAAAGTTCCAACGTGGTTACCAAGGCCAGTCTGTCTTTACGTGGAGCAGGTGGCAGCCCATGCAAAGAACAGCTTGGATGAGCTGGTTTACTTCATAACATTTCCAAGACGATGATAGTTCTAATATAAGTAGAATTGACCTGTACAGATAAGGCAGGTCATTTAAACTAAACTGGATTTTCAGTTGCCCTTTGAGGCACTCCGTGAGGTAGCAATGGGACTTAGGAGTAAAATTCGACTTCCCTAATTTCCAGAATCAATACTATCTTATATACAATGTATAATGCTTGTGTTTTGATAATCTTCTACTCATTCTCGGGGAAAAACACCATAAATGAAAGTGACATTTTCATAATAGAGGCATTTGGGTTTATTCTTTTTGTGGTCATTTTCTTAGGACTAGTATTTTAGAATAATTTACCAAGCTTTTTTGCAAGACTAAAATATAGGGTTAAAGTAGGGTTAAACCTTAACAGTCATAACTTTGTTCCTGAAGTGTGATTATTATCAAAAAGTCTTTTAAAAATGTTTTTCTTAAATATTCAAAAGAGATTGAGACTATCATACAAATGGACAATTTTAGTTTCTCAAATTGTAATTATTGTTCATTAATTCTCAAGAATGCTAACATTTAGAGGTTAGCAAATTGAAGATATTTTGGTAAAAATTATGATTAAATTATGTATTAGAGCAAACCCAACTGTCTTCTGTCTTGGAATGTTTCTGTCTTCCCGTGGGCCTTGAA